>NW_026906190.1:480000-497500 GCF_033807715.1 Cololabis saira | reverse complement strand
ACTTAAATTAACGTAATTAGGCTCAACAATCACTTGCTGGCCACTCAAAATATACAAAACCACAAATACCTAAATAAACAGAACCAACAAACACACAAAACAACAACTAATAAACCAAGTCCCACACTGTTTTCTCTCACATACACACGCGCACACACACACAGACACTAAAATGTGGCTCAACAGCAAACAGCGTGCGGAGCAGCAATACGCCCAGCCAGCCAGCAGTCAGCCAGGCAGAGTGAACACGGGCCGGGTCAGCCGTGACAGCGGTGGTTAGCTCGAGCAAGCAGTCATTCAGCAGCCCAAAGCGGCGTCTGACGTCACGGAGCTCCGAAGCGACACGGTGCTCCGGCAAGACAAAGCAGCTCCAAAAGAAGGCAAAGAAGCAGGGGTTTAGCGGTGGCTACATGGACATCTTCAACCTATAATAAACAAACATAACGTAAGAACCTACAAGTGGCTGGAGGAGAGACCCATTGTCACTGAACACATACCGATCAGGCAGTCCTGGCCAATACGGCATGGAGAGAGGTGTAAGCGCAGCCCATGCGCAACCGGCAGTAAACAGTGAGTGGCGCACAGAACGGTGAGCAGCATAAGCAGCATGCAGCCAGCAGCAACACCCAAGAGAGCCTCTACTACACAAAATAACTATAATTAGCACTAAATGGGAGAATCGTGGAGAGAAGTGCAGCCGCAGCTCACCTACCACCCAGGGGCGGAAGCGACGGACGTCAGGTGACAATGAAGCCCAGCCTCCGGGAGCAAGAGAAAGACAGGTATGCAACTCCCCTTTTATACCGTCACTAAAAGTGACGTCACAGGACCGAGGACTGTCCTGCTACAATCTGCCCCCCGCAATTAAATCGTCGTCCCGACGATTGAACAAGACAAAAAAAACAAACTTAACTCCATGGCCTAAATAGCGCAGCAACAGCATTCGACACAGGGGCAGGAGGAATACTACGTCCGTGGTCAGCGGCTCCTACCGGCCGAGGGAGATGGTAGACATTGGAATGGTGGCCTGCGGTTGATCTAGCGGTCCGCCGGACATGTTCTCCACCGACAGGGGGAGGGGCAGAGGGACCTGGGACCATCGGAACAGGTTCTACCAACAAAGATGGCTCAGACGGGACTGGGTCTGGCAAGCGAGGGATGGTGTGGGCCACAGCTTCAGCCTGGGCAGTTGTAGGCCATGGGTTCGCTGACCTCACGACCAACCAATCACCATCAAAAAAACGTTCATCCTCTGCCTGCAGTTGTTCAGGGGGAGGTGGGGGAGAAACCGCAGTGGAAGGTGGAGGATTGACCCCAACCACGGCCTTCAGCAACGAGCGATGAACCTGTCTGACTTTGGTCAGATCATCCCTCGGCGCAATGGTGTAGACTGACCCCCCTTCCCTTGGTGCCCTCAAGACGAGATACATTACTGAAGCCCACTGATCTTGGATTTTGTGTCTTCCCCGTACACCAAGGTGCCGTAACCATACCAACTGGCCCTCCTCCAAACGAACTTCTCGAACATGTTGATCATGGTTGTTTTTACGGCGCTCCGCCGCAGCCTTCAACCGATCCCGGGCGCCCTCGAACGCCACTTGCAAGCGGACTTGATGTTCCTCAACCCACTCATGGACATAGCCACCAACAGGATCCCCTACCCGGCCGAGCAGGAAATCGACTGGAAGTCTCGGCTCTTGGCCGAACATCAACAGGAAAGGAGACTCACCGGTTGCCTGGTGTGGGGTGGTGTTGTAAGCATACAAGACCTGGGGGAGACAGGAGCTCCAATCATGCTTTCGAGACACGGGCAATGTACGCAGAAGATCGTGAAGTGTTCTATTGAACCGCTCGCATTGCCCGTTCCCAGAAGGATGGTACGGCGTGGTGCGAGTCTTTTTGATGCCATACAACACACACAACTGCTGAATGAGAGACCCCTCAAAACACCGTCCCTGGTCTGAGTGGATGCGAGCAGGGACACCAAATCTAGAGAACCACTCAGCAACCAAGACTTGAGCAACAGTAGTCGCCCTCTGATCACGAGTGGGGACCGCCCATGTGTACTTAGTAAAGACATCAGTCATTACCAGAACGTTCTCCATACCATTACGGCTTGGCTCCAAAACCGTAAAGTCCATGGCAAGGATCTCATTGGGCCGAGAGGCCAACAAGTGTCCCATAAACGTGCGAGCCGCTGGTCGACTCATCTTGGCCACCTGGCACCTTTCACAGGCCTGACACCACTGTGCCACATCAGCAGACATGCTGGGCCAATAACACCGCTGGCGCAAAAGCTCCAAGGTTCTCTCTACCCCTTGGTGGCCATGACCCTGGTGAACTTCTGTGAGCACCTCTGTTTTTAACGCTGCAGGCAACAACAGCTGCAAGATAACCTCGGCCCCATCTGGCCGGAAAACCTGGCGGTACAGAAGGCCATCCCTTTCGACCAACCGGTCCCACTGCTGCAACAACACCAAGGCCGACCGAGACAGTTGTTTCCGCTCATGTGTATTGGGACGTTGTTTACGTACCCAGAAAGCCAAAGCTTCCTGGATGACAGGATCAGTTTGCTGGAGTGTGGCAATGTCAGATGGGGGATGGTGGGGCAAGGCTGCCACAGTGGCTTGGACAGCATTTACCTTGTCCACCTGCAAGGCCTGCTGCAAGGGCTGAGGGAGCACTGCGCCACGGACCAGGGCTTGCATGTCCTGCGTCTCGGGAGCATGCTGGCGAGACAGGGCGTCAGCATTCTGATTGCTCCGGCCAGAACGGTACTTCAGCTCAAAATCAAAGGAGGCAAGCTGGGCTGCCCAGCGCTGTTCGGTAGCCCCCAGCTTGGCAGACGACAGGTGACTCAATGGGTTGTTGTCGGTATAAACAACGCATTTGTGACCCAACAAGTACTCCCGAAATTTTTCGGTCATCGCCCACTTGAGCGCTAGAAATTCCAACTTCATGGAACTGTAATTACGCATGTTGCGCTCAGTGGGCCTCAAGCCACGGCTGGCATAGGCTATAGGCCGAACCTTCCCATCCTGTTCCTGTGACAGCACAGCTCCAAGACCACCATAGCTGGCGTCCACCTCCAGGATGAATGGAAGGGTGAAATCGGCGTACGCCAAGACAGGTGCAGACACCAGGCGAGCTTTCAATTCGTCAAAGCTACGACGACACTCCTCTGACCAACGACCAGCGACAGTTTGATCTACCCGCTTGGACTTGAGGCCTGCCAGCTCTGCCACCAGCCTGTGAAGAGGTGCGGCGAGCTTCGCGAAACCCTCCACGAAACGGCGGTAGTAGCTGGCGAAGCCAAGGAAGGAACGCAGATCTGAAAGGGTGGCAGGGGAGGGCCAGCTGGAAACGGCCTCGATCTTACTGGGGTCCGTGGAGACACCTCGATCCGAAATTACATGCCCCAGGTAACGCACTTCCTGCTGGAAGAAGGCACACTTTTTGAGTTTCACCTTCAGCCCTTCGTGCCGCAAACGCCCCAGCACCCCACCCAACCTCTCCAGATGTTGCTCAATGGTAGAGGAGAAGACCACAATGTCGTCGAGGTAAAGCAGCAAGGATTGACACTGTTGATCACCAAAAATCCGTTGCATCAACCTCTGGAAGGTGCTGGGGGCGTTGCATAGCCCGAAGGGCATCCGGTTCCACTCAAAAAGGCCAAAGGGGGTACAGAAAGCTGTCTTAGGACGATCTGACACGGCCACAGGGACCTGATTGTAACCAGAAGCCAAATCCATGGTAGAGAACCAACGTGCTCCAGTCAACGCATCCAAGGATTCATCAATCCGGGGCAAAGGAAAGGCGTCCTTCCTAGTTTTAGCGTTCAAAAGTCGGTAGTCAACACACATGCGCAAGCTGTCATCCTTCTTTTTAACGAGTACAATTGGGGAGGCGTAAGGACTGCTGCTCTCCCGAATTACTTGCGCACCAAGAAGTTGATTGATGTGATCTTTAACAAGCTCGTACTCAGATGGTGGGATCCTGCGATACCGCTGTCGCACAGGAATGTCATCAAGGAGCGGGATCTCATGAGCAATCAAGTCAGTGCACCCTAGGTCCCCATCATGGACTGAGAAGATGGAATGAAACTGACCCAGGAGTGCCCTGACCTCACCCTGCGCTTCTTTTGGCAAATGACCCAACTCCAACTCTGCTATCTGGTCCTGCACTGGTGAAGAAGCAGACTGAGAGAACATGGTAGCCACCACAGGTGACTCCTCAGTAACACCAGTGGGCAAACTCACCACACATACCTCCTCTAAGGTCCCAACCCGGGTATGGGGATAGAGGAGCACGTCTGAACAGCCTACATTTACAATGGGAATGTAGGCAGTGCCCCGTATCACTGGCACTAGAGCAGGGGAAGCAAGCAGGCCGGCGGGCAGGCCAGCCTCTGGAGGCTCAAACAGTGCTGTGGTGCCAGCATACTGCTCTGAACATGTGGATGCCACAATTTTCAATGTACCACCTGGGATACGACAAGTCTTTTTACCACGTACCTTGACTTTCCCAGCTGCCTGACCAACTAAAACGCTGGCTTCATGGCACTTCTGAAGGGCCTGTGTGACGAGTTTGGGGGCCTCGGATACTACTGGCAGGTCGAACAAAGCTAGGCCATACTGCCCAAAAAGTTCTCCATAACACCTACGGATGACATTCATCCCCAGAACACCTGGGACCAGTGAGGACACACCACCAGGGGGGTCCTTGACCACCAAAATCCCACAAGCGGGCAACAGCTTTCCACAAAGCTCCACCTGTAACTCCAAGTAGCCGATGTAAGGGATGGCAAGACCATTAGCTGCTCTGAGCTGCAGCCAGTGACAAAATTTGAGCCGCTCTTGGCCCCAAGGCTCGAACTGCTGGCGGAAAAGAGACTCCGTGATGGTCGACACCATAGACCCGGTATCCACCAGGCAAGAAACTACGACCCCTCCCATACTCACACTTAAATGAGGACAAGATGACATGAGCTTGGACACTTCCACGTCACCCGCACCTGGAACCGAGCCTGGAATTGCCCCCTCCGAACTGTGGCTCTGCAGTACGGTGGGTGCTAGTTTCCCGGTAACTGGGCGGAGTGAGGCGGCCTACTTGGCTGAGAGGCCGACAAGGGAGGTTGAGTGCGGGCGGAAGCGCGAACGCCATCACACTCCCTGGCGATGTGACCTGATTGCTGACATCTCCTACAAATAATGGGGCCACGAAAAGCTGTTCGGTTGGGTTGCTGGGAGCCCTGCAGGCGGGAAATGCTCTGAGTCAGTTGGTTCAACTGCTCCTGTTGCAACTTTAGCATTTCTCTCATCTCCTGAAGCTCAGAGGACTGCGGGGGACCAACACTGACTTGACGGCTGCCCTGGACCACACACTGAGCACCAAAGACAGAGGGGACGGAATGACTACGACCCCTAACACCTCCAGGTAAGCCCTCTCGTTCCCACCTGATCGCCTCACCTCTAGCCTCCAGCAAGGTAGAGGTAGGCTGCCTGCGCACAAACTGCTTCAACTCCCGACGAAGTGACCCATCCAGTACGTGCTCTACAAACTGGTCACGTAACAAAACCTCTGCGTTGGGTATGCCGCTGGGTGCACGCTGCTTCACGGATGTCATGAGGCTCATCAACGCAAGTGAAAACTCTAATAGAGTCTCTCCCTCGTGCTGCCGTCGAGAGAAAAAGGCCTCTTGTAACGCTACATATGACTCTGCGCACCCATATAACTCTTGTAATGCTTCAATGATCTTAGCCGGGTCTGAACGTTCCTCACTGGGACGGTATTTTATTTCCTCACGTGCCTCCCCCTCTAAGTGGTCAAATAGGAAGAAAGCCTGATCGGATGTGGACAAATGACGTGCTCTCATACAGGCTTGCACCTCCTCCAGCCACTCGGCCAACCCTGTGCCTGACTTTCCCCTAAAGGTGGGACACCTCCTGTCCCGTGGCACAAAAATCAGTCTCTCTGTCGGGGGAGCACTGACAGCAGGGGGTGCAGCGGGTGGGGGAGAGACTGGGGGTGCAATACTAGGGCCGGGCACAGCCATAACCTGTTCCTGTCTTAGCCTGTCATTATCTGTTCTCAGTTGAGCTATTAACTCTCTTAGCTCCTGCAACTCCTCCTCCATTGTAACGACTTTCCCTACCGTGAAGGTGGAACCAGGGGAAAGGGGAAGTGGAGTTGCAGGTCCACCAAACCAGCTGCTGCTTTGCCTTGAAAGAAAAAGAAAAAGTACAAGTCAGACACCAAAACAAAAACACAGCCACAGTTTTTTTTCTTCTTTTTCTAAAGGAAAAACAAACCAAAAAATAGAACACACGTCTCTGCTCTCAGATTGAATCCTGCCAACAAACGCCAGATTGTGGCGTCACGAAGAGGTAGTTTTTAGTCAGAGTTGTATTTTAAACGATTTGTACTGTTGCCAAACAACGCCACCCTGGGAGTTTCACCCAGGGAAATTAAAGTAAGCTATTTCAGAAGACAAAAAGCACTCAGGTTCATCACAAAGGGAGGCAGAGACGGTGCTTCAATTTATACAAAAATAGGTTTGTTTTTATTCAATTGTTTCGTTTTAAAAATGATCTATTAAAGGAAATCATTCGAGGGGAGGTTTAAAAGGGGACCAATCAGGGCTGAGACTTTCTGGTGTGGATGGGTCAACTAAGAGGGGATACTTAAAACACCACACGTGCAATAAAATAAATAAAGTGAAAAACTTAAACACAGCACACAACAAAAGGCAGGGGCACCACCACCGGACACCAATCCACCACCGTCAGCTCAGCACCTGAGAGGGAGGAAATCAGAGGACAGTTAGGGAACAAATTAACACAAATTAACACAAAAAGGAAATTAATAGACTTAAATTAACGTAATTAGGCTCAACAATCACTTGCTGGCCACTCAAAATATACAAAACCACAAATACCTAAATAAACAGAACCAACAAACACACAAAACAACAACTAATAAACCAAGTCCCACACTGTTTTCTCTCACATACACACGCGCACACACACACAGACACTAAAATGTGGCTCAACAGCAAACAGCGTGCGGAGCAGCAATACGCCCAGCCAGCCAGCAGTCAGCCAGGCAGAGTGAACACGGGCCGGGTCAGCCGTGACAGCGGTGGTTAGCTCGAGCAAGCAGTCATTCAGCAGCCCAAAGCGGCGTCTGACGTCACGGAGCTCCGAAGCGACACGGTGCTCCGGCAAGACAAAGCAGCTCCAAAAGAAGGCAAAGAAGCAGGGGTTTAGCGGTGGCTACATGGACATCTTCAACCTATAATAAACAAACATAACGTAAGAACCTACAAGTGGCTGGAGGAGAGACCCATTGTCACTGAACACATACCGATCAGGCAGTCCTGGCCAATACGGCATGGAGAGAGGTGTAAGCGCAGCCCATGCGCAACCGGCAGTAAACAGTGAGTGGCGCACAGAACGGTGAGCAGCATAAGCAGCATGCAGCCAGCAGCAACACCCAAGAGAGCCTCTACTACACAAAATAACTATAATTAGCACTAAATGGGAGAATCGTGGAGAGAAGTGCAGCCGCAGCTCACCTACCACCCAGGGGCGGAAGCGACGGACGTCAGGTGACAATGAAGCCCAGCCTCCGGGAGCAAGAGAAAGACAGGTATGCAACTCCCCTTTTATACCGTCACTAAAAGTGACGTCACAGGACCGAGGACTGTCCTGCTACATAAGCAGGGTCGGGCCTGGTTAGTACTTGGATGGGAGACCGCCTGGGAATACCAGGTGCTGTAAGCTTTTTCAACCAGCAGAGAACGCTCTCGCTTAATCTACCCACACATATTTCAACGTGGTAACAGCGACAGCTAACGTCCTAAAGTGTTTTGCACATGGTTAAGGCACTTTAACTCCAACAAATAAAAAAAACAAATCTATGACTTATATTCTATGACTTATCTTCAACTCCATACAAGAGGTATTTCAAGCTGCAGCTTCAGCTTACGGCCATACCAGCCTGGATGCGTCCAATCTCATCTGATCTCGGAAGCTAAGCAGGGTCGGGCCTGGTTAGTACTTGGATGGGAGACCGCCTGGGAATACAGGGTGCTGTAAGCTTTTTCAACCAGCAGAGAGCGCTCTCGCTTAATCTACCCACACATATTTCAACGTGGTAACAGCGACAGCTCACGTCCTAAAGTCTTTTGCACATGGTTAAGGCACTTTAACTACAAAAAAAAAAAACAACAAATCTATGACTTATATTCTATGACTTATCTTCAACTCCATACAAGAGGTATTTCAAGCTGCAGCTTCTGCTTACTGCCATACCAGCCTGGATGCGCCCGATCTCGTCTGATCTCGGAAGCTAAGCAGGGTGGGGCCTGGTTAGTACTTGGATGGGAGACCGCCTGGGAATACCAGGTGCTGTAAGCTTTTTCAACCTGCAGAGAACGCTCTCGCTTAATCTAACCACATATATTTCAACGTGGTAACAGCGAAAGCTCACGTCCTAAAGTGTTTTGCACATGGTTAAGGCACTTTAACTCCAACAAATAAGCGCTTCTAAATTATTATCACCAACAAATCAATGACTTATATTATATGACTTATCTTCAACTCCATATAAGAGGTATTTCAAGCTGCAGCTTCTGCTAACGGCCATACCAGCCTGGATGCGCCCGATCTCGTCTGATCTCGGAAGCTAAGCAGGGTCGGGCCTGGTTAGTACTTGGATGGGAGACCGCCTGGGAATACCAGGTGCTGTAAGCTTTTTCAACCAGCAGAGAACGGTCTCGCTTAATCTAGCCACACATATTTCAACGTGGTAACAGCGACAGCTCACGTCCTAAAGTGTTTTGCACATGGTTAAGGCACTTTAACTCCAACAAATAAAACCAACAAATCAATGACTTATATTCTATGACTTATCTTCAACTCCATATAAGAGGTATTTCAAGCTGCAGCTTCTGCTTACGGCCATACCAGCCTGGATGCGCCCGATCTCATCTGATCTCGGAAGCTAAGCAGGGTCGGGCCTGGTTAGTACTTGGATGGGAGACCGCCTGGGAATACCAGGTGCTGTAAGCTTTTTCAACCAGCAGAGAACGGTCTCGCTTAATCTACCCACACATATTTCAACGTGGTAACAGTGACAGCTCACGTCCAAAAGTGTTTTTCACATGGTTAAGGCACTTTAACTCCAACAAATAAGCGCTTCTAAATTATTATCACCAACAAATCAATGACTTGTATTATATGACTTATCTTCAACTCCATATAAGAGGTATTTCAAGCTGCAGCTTCTGCTAACGACCATACCAGCCTGGATGCGCCAGATCTAGTCTGATTTCGGAAGCTAAGCAGGGTCGGGCCTGGTTAGTACTTGGATGGGAGACCGCCTGGGAATACCAGGTGCTGTAAGCTTTTTCAACCAGCAGAGAGCGCTCTCGCTTAATCTACCCACACATATTTCAACGTGGTAACAGCGACAGCTCACGTCCTAAAGTGTTTTGCACATGGTTAAGGCACTTTAACTCCAACAAATAAAACCAACAAATCAATTACTTATATTCTATGACTTATCTTCAACTCCATATAAGAGGTATTTCAAGCTGCAGCTTCTGCTTACGGCCATACCAGCCTGGATGCGCCCGATCTCGTCTGATCTCGGAAGCTAAGCAGGGTCGGGCCTGGTTAGTACTTGGATGGGAGACCGCCTGGGAATACCAGGTGCTTTAAGCTTTTTCAACCAGCAGAGAGCGCTCTCGCTTAATCTACCCACACATATTTCAACGTGGTAAGAGCGACAGCTCACGTCCAAAAGTGTTTTGCACATGGTTAAGGCACTTTAACTCCAACAAATAAAACCAACAAATCAATTACTTATATTCTATGACTTATCTTCAACTCCATATAAGAGGTATTTCAAGCTGCAGCTTCTGCTTACGGCCATACCAGCCTGGATGCGCCCGATCTCGTCTGATCTCGGAAGCTAAGCAGGGTCGGGCCTGGTTAGTACTTGGATGGGAGACCGCCTCGGAATACCAGGTGCTGTAAGCTTTTTCAACCAGCAGAGAGCGCTCTCGCTTAATCTACCCACACATATTTCAACGTGGTAACAGTGACAGCTCACGTCCAAAAGTGTTTTTCACATGGTTAAGGCACTTTAACTCCAACAAATAAGCGCTTCTAAATTATTATCACCAACAAATCAATGACTTGTATTATATGACTTATCTTCAACTCCATATAAGAAGTATTTCAAGCTGCAGCTTCTGCTTATGGCCATACCAGCCTGGATGCGCCCGATCTCGTCTGATCTCGGAAGCTAAGCAGGGTCGGGCCTGGTTTGTACTTGGATGGGAGACCGCCTGGGAATACCAGGTGCTGTAATCTTTTTCAACCAGCAGAGAGCGCTCTCGCTTAATCTACCAGCAGCTTAATCTACTTGGCCCCCGCCCAGCGACGGAGGACCAAGGCAGCAATGCCCCCCCAGCGCAGACAGCCACCCCCCACCCAGGCAGGGCCGGGCCCTCCGGGTGGGACCCCCACGTCCACGGCCCCGCCCCCCCCCCCGGGAGGCCCGGAGACGCCCCAGCCACAGCCCCCCGCCCGAGCCCTCCCCAGCCACCCCCCCCCACCGCCATGAGGTAACCCCCCCCACAGGCCCCCAAGGCCCCCACCGGCTAGGGACAGGGCCCCGCGGCCCCCCCCACCGCCCCCCAGGGGCCACCAGAGGCCCGCGCCCCAGACCCCCCAAGCCGACCCCCAACCCCAAGGGCTACGAGATCACCACCCCCCCGCCCCCACTAGGTAACGAAGCCAATAAACGGGGACCACAGAGAGTGCAATTCAGCCGAATGTTGTTCAGTGGAGGCAGACATTATCTCACTACTAATATGATCTGATAAAAGATTCCTAAAATGGTTGATACATAAACTGGATTTTTGTTTCCAATTTACTAAAATGTTTTTTTTTGCGATACATAAGGCAGTGAGAACCCGGTGTGTCCAATTAGGATCTATTTGAGTGTCTCCCAGGTGACCTAATATACATACCGTGGGGCACACTGGGATTCTGTGGTTGATCCATGTGGATAAATCCTCACAAATCTCCTTCCAGAACCTCTGTACCGGTGTACAGAACCATAAAGCATGCATATGATTATCTGGGGTGTTCTCTGTGCACTGTGAACAGATATTAGAGGTGACAAAGCCCATCTGGAACATCCTTTGTCCAGTATAATGTATTCTATGAAGAACTTTGTACTGTATAAGTTGTAGGTTTGGGTTTTTAGTCATAGTAAACGTATTTAAGCATATTTGTGACCAAGAAAACTGGTCGGTATTAAGAGAGAGATCCGCCTCCCACTTAGAGATCGGGAGAGAGACTGAATCGTCCAGTTTAGACACTAACCTGTAGAGTTTTGATAACAACTTTAAAGTGCTTAGATTCAATAAATCTATTATCTTAGCGGGAAGTTGTAAATTTAATTGGCTAATTTTGTATGTTTTATTTATTATTGCCTTAAGTTGTTGATACTCTAAAAATTTATTCCTGCTAACTCCGTATTGAACAATAAGTGTATTGAAAGGTACAAACTGTCCTCCTACAATTACGTGCTGTAAGTACCGTATTCCTTGATCTCTCCATTGAACGAAGTTAACCATCTTTTTATCATTTTTCACGATGTCTGGGTTGTTCCATATGGGTGTACGGTCACATGGAAAAAGTGAAATTTTAGCTATTTTAAGAAATTCCCACCAAGCTGATAAAGTTGTGCTAATATTAATGCTATATTCCTGCTAACTCCGTATTGAACAATAAGTGTATTGAAAGGTACAAACTGTCCTCCTACAATTACGTGCTGTAAGTACCGTATTCCTTGATCTCTCCATTGAACGAAGTTAACCATCTTTTTATCATTTTTCACGATGTCTGGGTTGTTCCATATGGGTGTACGGTCACATGGAAAAAGTGAAATTTTAGCTATTTTAAGAAATTCCCACCAAGCTGATAAAGTTGTGCTAATATTAATGCTTTTGAAACATTGATGACGTTTGATACTTTGACTAATAAATGGTAACTCTGAGATTTCTAGTTCATTACAAAACACTTGCTCTGAGTCCAGCCATTGACTATCTAAAGGATGATCTTTTGACCATTTTACAATATACTGTAACTTACTGGCTATGAAGTAATACTGAAAATTAGGTAATTCTAAACCTCCATATTCTTTGGATTTTTGCAATGTCTTTAAACTAATACGTGGAGTTTTATTTTTCCACAGAAATTTTGATACATATGAGTCCAACGATTTAAACCAGGAAAGAGGGGGTTTGCATGGTATCATTGAGAAAAAATAATTTACTTTTGGTAAAACCATCATTTTAATGGTGGCTATTCTACCCATGAGCGAAATGGGGAGAGAGCTCCATCTGGAAAGATCATCTTCTATTTTCTTTATAAGCTGAACATGATTTAATTTTATTAACTCTGACAGCCTAGGGGAGATGTTTATGCCTAAATATCTAATGTTCCCTGATTGTAATTGAGTATTGGTTATATTCCTAAAATTGCAGTTAACACACAAAACAGTGGATTTAGACCAATTAATAGAATAATCAGACAGAGATGAAAATCCCTCTATAAGTGCAATTGTCTGTGATAGTGAAGATCGTGAGTTCTGGAGGAAGAGGAGTACGTCATCCGCATAAAGACTAATTTTGTGCTCTAATATTTTACATTGTATACCTTTAATATTTTGATTTTGTCTAATAGCTGCTGCTAAAGGTTCAATAAATATTGCAAATAATGAGGGAGAGAGAGGGCAACCCTGTCTAGTGCCTCTTTGCAAGGTAAAACTTGTAGAGATTTGATCATTTGTCCTTACACGTGCCTTGGGAGAGCTGTATAATATTTTTATCCAGTCAATGAAAGATTCGCCAAATCCAAATTTATGCAAAGTTGCCAATAGAAACTTCCAATTTACCTTATCAAATGCTTTTTCCGCGTCTAAGGATATAATAGTAGTCTCCTGTTTATTGATACTCGAATAGTCTATAATATTTAATAATCTGCGAATATTAGTAGACGAATGTCTACCTTTAATGAAGCCTGTTTGATCCGGATGTATAATAGAAGGGGTGACTCTTTTCAGACGTTCAGTAATGGCCTTGCTAATTATTTTAAGGTCTACATTTATCAATGAAATTGGGCGGTAGCTCGATGGGAGCAAGGGATCCTTGTCCGGTTTTAATAAAAGACTAATATTAGCAGAGTTCATATTTAAGGGTAAGCTTTTATTCTCCCTAGCATTTAGAATCATTTTATAAAATGTTGGTGCTAATATACTCCAGAATTCCTTGTAAAATTCAGCTGGGAAACCATCTGGGCCCGGAGCTTTATTATTGGGCATATGTTGAAGAGCTTCATGGAGTTCTCCTATTGAGAGCGGTGAGTCTAAATTCATAACCTGTTCCTGATGTAACTTCGGCAGATTAATGTCTCCAATAAACTCATTAATGGATTGATCAGATGGTTCAATTTGTGACGAGTATAATTTATAGTAAAAGTCTCTAAAGACTGAATTTATTAAACAGGGGTCATGTGTAACTCCCCCTGACTGGTCCTTAATGGATGTTATGGTTGTTTTTTCTTTGTTTATTTTTAATTGATTGGCTAAGTATTTTCCCGATCTGTTAGCATGTGCAAAGTTTTCCAGGCGAAGCCTTTGTACTAGAAACTGCGTTTTTGCGTCAATTATTTTATTTAATTCTATTTTAGTTTTCCTTATTCTGTTAAGGATACGTTCGTCTGCAGAGGTCTGGAAGGCCTCCTCTAGCGTCTTTATTTCACACTCTAATTCTTTTGTTTTTAAGTTGTCTTTTTTTTTCTTATTTGAAGAAAAGGAAATTATTTTGCCTCGCATTACTGCTTTTCCTGCTTCCCATAGAACGCTCGCTGATATTTCCGGCTGGTCGTTATTTTGTAAAAATATATCCCATTCTTTCTTAAAAAAATTAATAAAGTCGGGGTCTTTGAGCAATGATGTATTAAATCTCCAAACTTTGGAGGATGATACGCTCCCCCTCTTCCCCAGAGTGAAAGAAACAGGTGCGTGATCGCTAATAATGATTGGGTGAATTTGTGATTCTGAGATATCTCTCATCAGAGAGCTACTGACTAAAAAATAATCTAACCTAGAATATGAGTGATGAACGGCTGAGAAAAAAGTGTAGTTCCTAAGGGTTGGGTGTAGAGAGCGCCATGTATCGCAAAGACCCAGATCATTCATGTATTGCTTAACAATACTTGCTGACTGCCAACTCCTGTGTCCGCCTGCATTACTGAGCCTGTCCACTCCAGGGTCCAGAACCATGTTGAAGTCTCCTCCGATGATGACTGTGTTGTCTAGGTGAGCAGAAAGTGAGGTGAAAAAAGAGTGAAAAAACGAGGAGTCATCAACATTTGGACCATATACATTAGAAATACATAAATTCAAGCTTTGAATTTGCAAGACTAAAATTAAATATCTACCCTCTGAGTCAATGTGAGTGTCCTTTACGGTGAAATTTACTCTTTTATTAATGAGAATTGCTACCCCTCTTTGTCTGGAGTTGTAACAGGCGCAGAAAACATGCGGAAATTGTGCCGTGGCCAATGCATCTACCGAAGCTTTAACTAAATGAGTTTCTTGCAGTAGGACAATGTCTGCCTGCAGAGTTTGTATATGGTTAAGAAGTTTTAATCTCTTTGCCGTGTTCCCGGCTCCGTTTACGTTCCAGGTGACAAACTTTAATTTATCCATAATCCAATCATTGAAAGTAACATTATATGTAAGTGGTAATGTTGCATGAAAAGCTGTTGTATGTGTGTGTGCCATGTTATTCTAGATGTGTGAAATGTGTGTTTGTACCAATTTACCAAACCGAGAAAGAAAGTGCAGCAGAGTGGGACATAGAGGGAAAAAAGAAAAAAAAAGGGGAAAGGGAGTGAGGTGGGGGGGAGGGAGATAATTCTAAACATGATAGAAAAAGAAATAGAGAAAGTAAAAAAAAGAGAGAGAAAGGCAATCACCAGTGTGAGCCTATAACTTACCGAGACTAGCAGAGCAAGAATTATTAATACATTAATATATGCCGAGAATATTTTATGAAACTATATCTAATCTAATCACCAAGTATTTATGTAACTATATCTAACCTAATCACCAGTTAGTAAGAAAGAAAGAAAGGAAAAGAAAGTAAATTTTGTACTCATCCTTTTTAGAAGAGCCAGGGCGTGATGTTGGAGTCGCGGTACAGTTGTCCGTTCACGTACAGCTTGTCCACTGTGATGACAGCACGAGATCCCTCCGTCATGAACCTCCTCCGGACCGGGAAGAGGACTCGGCGACGGTCCAGGATCTCCCGGGGGAACTGGTCGTTCACGGAGAACGGCAATCCGCGTAGCTGTGGCCCCCTTCTTCTCACAAGCTCTTTGTCTTTATAGTGTTCGAATTTAGCAACAATGGGCCTGGGTCTCTGGGCTTCGGGTCTTCTTCCTCCTAGGCGATGGACGCGGTGAAACGTGATGGAGTTCGCCAGGTCTTCTGGAAGCTTCAGGTGGTTCCGGATGAAATCCTGGACGGATTGTTCAGGATCCTCATCAGGTTTCTCCGGGATCCCCGAGAACACCAAGTTGTCCCTCATGGAACGAGCTTGAAGGTCTAAAACGGCCTCCTTTAAAGATTTATTTTCATTTTGGAGTCGGCTAAAACCCTCTGACATGGATTTCATCGACTTCTTCAGATTGGTGTTTTCAGCCATCAATTTTTCCACCTGCTGGTTACCGTATTCCACAGCTTCTCTTAATGACTGGAATTCCTTGTGCAGGACTTCCATCAGGGATAAACGGGAGTCATGGGAGGCCAAGCGGGTGTCAATGGACCTCAGAATGTCCTCGGTGGTATTTCCTGGAGGAGAAATTGCTCCAGGGGAATCCTCAGGACGGCAACGCTTCGGCGTGGAGGAAGCGCCGGAGGACGCGCCCCCAGACTTCTTCACCATGACAAATCTCTCAAAATACTCGTCTATAGATGCGTCTAAAGATTCGCTTTGCTCCAGGTTGGGTTCGGAATTATATAATCTAACTATAAACTACCCTTTCGTTATTTTAAACTGAGAATATAATCGTTTTTAAAGCATTTATTGAAAACGAAAGTATTACCTCGCCATGTTGGATTCTGCTGTCTCGTTCTCGCGATACTACCACATCTCGTGGTGCGTTCCTTGCTGCTGGGAATCCTCCCCTGTCTGCTGGGAATCCTCCCCTGTCTGCTGGGAATCCTCCCCTGTCTGCTGGGAATCCTCCCCTGTCTTTATGACTTATCTTCAACTACATATAAGAGGTATTTCAAGCTGCAGCTTCTGCTTACGGCCATACCAGCCTGGATGCGCCCGATCTCGTCTGATCTCGGAAGCTAAGCAGGGTCGGGCCTGGTTAGTACTTGGATGGGAGACCGCCTGGGAATACCAGGTGCTGTAAGCTTTTTCAACCAGCAGAGAGCGCTCTCGCTTAATCTACCCACACATATTTCAACGTGGTAACAGCGACAGCTCACGTCCAAAAGTGTTTTTCACATGGTTAAGGCACTTTAACTCCAACAAATAAGCGCTTCTAAATTATTATCACCAACAAATCAATGACTTATATTATATGACTTATCTTCAACTCCATATAAGAGGTATTTCAAGCAGCAGCTTCTGCTTACGGCCATACCAGCCTGGATGCGCCCGATCTTGTCTGATCTCGGAAGCTAAGCAGGGTCGGGCCTGGTTAGTACTTGGATGGGAGAACGCCTGGGAATACCAGGTGCTGTAAGCATTTTCAACCAGCAGAGAGCGCTCTCGCTTAATCTACCCACACATATTTCAACGTGGTAACAGCGACAGCTCACGTCCTAAAGTGTTTTGCACATGGTTAAGGCACTTTAACTCCAACAAATAAAACCAACAAATCAATGACTTATATTCTATGACTTATCTTCAACTCCATATAAGAGTTATTTCAAGCAGCAGATTCTGCTTACGGCCATACCAGCCTGGATGCGCCCGATCTCGTCTGATCTCGGAAGCTAAGCAGGGTCGGGCCTGGTTAGTACTTGGATGGGAGACCGCCTGGGAATACCAGGTGCTGTAAGCATTTTCAACCAGCAGAGAGCGCTCTCGCTTAATCTACCCACACATATTTCAACGTGGTAACAGCGACAGCTCACGTCCTAAAGTGTTTTGCACATGGTTAAGGCACTTTAACTCCAACAAATAAAACCAACAAATCAATGACTTATATTCTAAGACTTATCTTCAACTCCATATAAGAGGTATTTCAAGCTGCAGCTTCAGCTTACGGCCATACCAGCCTGGGTGCGCCCGATCTCGTCTGATCTCGGAAGCTAAGCAGGGTCGGGCCTGGTTAGTACTTGGATGGGAGACCGCCTGGGAATATCAGGTGCTGTAAGCTTTTTCAACCAG
>NW_026906190.1:300000-472500 GCF_033807715.1 Cololabis saira | reverse complement strand
GCGCTCTCGCTTAATCTACCCACACATATTTCAACGTGGTAACAGCGACAGCTCACGTCCAAAAGTGTTTTTCACATGGTTAAGGCACTTTAACTCCAACAAATAAGCGCTTCTAAATTATTATCACCAACAAATCAATGACTTATATTATATGACTTATCTTCAACTCAATATAAGAGGTATTTCCAGCAGGAGCTTCTGCTTACGGCCATACCAGCCTGGATGCGCCCAATCTCATCTGATCTCGGAAGCTAAGCAGGGTCGGGCCTGGTTAGTACTTGGATGGGAGACCGCCTGGGAATACCAGGTGCTGTAAGCTTTTTCAACCAGCAGAGAGCGCTCTCGCTTAATCTACCCACACATATTTCAACGTGGTAAGAGCGACAGCTCACGCCCTAAAGTGTTTTGCACATGGTTAAGGCACTTTAACTCCAACAAATAAAACCAACAAATCTATGACTTATATTCTATGACTTATCTTCAACTCCATATAAGAGGTATTTCAAGCTTCAGCTTCTGCTTACGGCCATACCAGCCTGGATGCGCCCGATCTTGTCTGATCTCGGAAGCTAAGCAGGGTCGGGACTGGTTAGTACTTGGATGGGAGACCGCCTGGGAATACCAGGTGCTGTAAGCATTTTCAACCAGCAGAGAGCGCTCTCGCTTAATCTACCCACACATATTTCAACGTGGTAACAGCGACAGCTCACGTCCAAAAGTGTTTTTCACATGGTTAAGGCACTTTAACTCCAACAAATAAGCGCTTCTAAATTATTATCACCAACAAATCAATGACTTATATTATATGACTTATCTTCAACTCCATATAAGAGGTATTTCAAGCAGCAGCTTCTGCTTACGGCCATACCAGCCTGGATGCGCCCGATCTCGTCTGATCTCGGAAGCTAAGCAGGGTCGGGCCTGCTTAGTACTTGGATGGGAGACCGCCTGGGAATACCAGGTGCTGTAAGCATTTTCAACCAGCAGAGAGCGCTCTCGCTTAATCTACCCACACATATTTCAACGTGGTAACAGCGACAGCTCACGTCCTAAAGTGTTTTGCACATGGTTAAGGCACTTTAACTCCAACAAATAAAACCAGCAAATCAATGACTTATATTCTATGACTTATCTTCAACTCCATATAAGAGGTATTTCAAGCTGCAGCTTCTGCTTACGGCCATACCAGCCTGGATGCGCCCAATCTCGTCTGATCTCGGAAGCTAAGCAGGGTCGGGCCGGGTTAGTACTTGGATGGGAGACCGCCTGGGAATACCAGGTGCTGTAAGCTTTTTCAACCAGCAGAGAACGCTCTCGCTTAATCTACCCACACATATTTCAACGTGGTAACAGCGACAGCTCACGTCCTAAAGTGTTTTGCACATGGTTAAGGCACTTTAACTCCAACAAATAAAACCAACAAATCAATGACTTATATTCTATGACTTATCTTCAACTTCATATAAGAGGTGTTTCAAGCAGGAGCTTCTGCTTACGGCCATACCAGCCTGGATGCGCCCAATCTCGTCTGATCTCGGAAGCTAAGCAGGGTCGGGCCTGGTTAGTACTTGGATGGGAGACCGCCTGGGAATACCAGGTGCTGTAAGCTTTTTCAACCAGCAGAGAGCGCTCTCGCTTAATCTACCCACACATATTTCAACGTGGTAACAGCGACAGCTCACGTCCTAAAGTGTTTTGCACATGGTTAAGGCACTTTAACTCCAACAAATAAGCGCTTCTAAATTATTATCACCAACAAATCAATGACTTATATTATATGACTTATCTTCAACTCCATATAAGAGGTATTTCAAGCTGCAGCTTCTGCTTACGGCCATACCAGCCTGGATGCGCCCGATCTCGTCTGATCTCGGAAGCTAAGCAGGGTCGGGCCTGGTTAGTACTTGGATGGGAGACCGCCTGGGAATACCAGGTGCTGTAAGCCTTTTCAACCAGCAGAGAGCGCTCTCGCTTAATCTACCCACACATATTTCAACGTGGTAACAGCAACAGCTCACGTCCTAAAGTGTTTTGCACATGGTTAAGGCACTTTAACTCCAACAAATAAGCGCATCTAAATTATTATCACCAACAAATCAATAACTTATATTATATGACTTATCTTCAACTCCATATAAGAAGTATTTCAAGCTGCAGCTTCAGCTTACGGCCATACCAGCCTGGATGCGCCCGATCTCGTCTGATCTCGGAAGCTAAGCAGGGTCGGGCCTGGTTAGTACTTGGATGAGAGACCGCCTGGGAATACCAGGTGCTGTAAGCTTTTTCAACCAGCAGAGAGCGCTCTCGCTTAATCTACCCACACATATTTCAACGTGGTAAGAGCGACAGCTCACGTCCTAAAGTGTTTTGCACATGGTTAAGGCACTTTAACTCCAACAAATAAAACCAACAAATCAATGACTTATATTCTATGACTTATCTTCAACTCCATATAAGAGGTATTTCAAGCTGCAGCTTCTGCTTACGGCCATACCAGCCTGGATGCGCCCGATCTCGTCTGATCTCGGAAGCTAAGCAGGGTCGGGCCTGGTTAGTACTTGGATGGGAGACCGCCTGGGAATACCAGGTGCTGTAAGCTTTTTCAACCAGCAGAGAGCGCTCTCGCTTAATCTACCCACACATATTTCAACGTGGTAAGAGCGACAGCTCACGTCCTAAAGTGTTTTGCACATGGTTAAGGCACTTTAACTCCAACAAATAAAACCAACAAATCAATGACTTATATTCTATGACTTATCTTCAACTCCATATCAGAGGTATTTCAAGCTGCAGCTTCTGCTTACGGCCATACCAGCCTGGATGCGCCCGATCTCGTCTGATCTCGGAAGCTAAGCAGGGTCGGGCCTGGATAGTACTTGGATGGGAGACTGCCTGGGAATACCAGGTGCTGTAAAATTTTTCAACCAGCAGAGAGCGCTCTCGCTTAATCTACCCACACATATTTCAACGTGGTAACAGCGACAGCTCACGTCCTAAAGTGTTTTGCACATGGTTAAGGCACTTTAACTCCAACAAATAAAACCAACAAATCAATGACTTATATTCTATGACTTATCTTCAACTCCATATAAGAGGTATTTCAAGCTGCAGTTCTGCTTATGGCCATACCAGCCTGGATGCGCATGATCTCGTCTGATCTCGGAAGCTAAGCAGGGTCGGGCCTGGTTAGTACTTGGATGGGAGACCGCCTGGGAATACCAGGTGCTGTAAGGATTTTCAACCAGCAGAGAGCACTCTCGCTTAATCTACCCACACATATTTCAACGTGGTAACAGCGACAGCTCACGTCCAAAAGTGTTTTTCACATGGATAAGGCACTTTAACTCCAACAAATAAGCGCTTCTAAATTATTATCACAAACAAATCAATGACTTATATTATATGACTTATATTCAACTCCATATAAGAGGTATTTCAAGCTGCAGCTACAGCTTACGGCCATACCAGCCTGGATGCGCCCGATCTCGTCTGATCTCGGAAGCTAAGCAGGGTCGGGCCTGGTTAGTACTTGGATGGGAGACCGCCTGGTAATATCAGGTGCTGTAAGCTTTTTCAACCAGCAGAGAGCGCTCTCGCTTAATCTACCCACACATATTTCAACGTGGTAACAGCGACAGCTCACGTCCTAAAGTGTTTTGCACATGGTTAAGGCACTTTAACTCCAACAAATAAAACCAACAAATCAATGACTTATATTTTATGACTTATCTTCAACTCCATATAAGAGGTATTTCAAGCAGCAGATTCTGCTTACGGCCATACCAGCCTGGATGCGCCCGATCTCGTCTGATCTCGGAAGCTAAGCAGGGTCCGGCCTGGTTAGTACTTGGATGGGAGACCGCCTGGGAATACCAGGTGCTGTAAGCATTTTCAACCAGCAGAGAGCGCTCTCGCTTAATCTACCCACACATATTTCAACGTGGTAACTGCGACAGCTCACGTCCTAAAGTGTTTTGCACATGGTTAAGGCACTTTAACTCCAACAAATAAAACCAACAAATCAATGACTTATATGCTATGACTTATCTTCAACTCCATATAAGAGGTATTTCAAGCTGCAGCTTCTGCTTACAGCCATACCAGCCTGGATGCGCCCGATCTCGTCTGATCTCGGAAGCTAAGCAGGGTCGGGCCTGGTTAGTACTTGGATGGGAGACCGCCAGGGAATACCAGGTGCTGTAACCTTTTTCAACCTGCAGAGAACGCTCTCGCTTAATCTACCCACATATATTTCAACGTGGTAACAGCGACAGCTCACGTCCTAAAGTGTTTTGCACATGGTTAAGGCACTTTAACTCCAACAAATAAGCGCTTCTAAATTATTATCACCAACAAATCAATGACTTATATTATATGACTTATCTTCAACTCCCATATAAGAGGTATTTCAAGCTGCAGCTTCTGCTTACGGCCATACCACCCTGGATGCGCCCGATCTCGTCTGATCTCGGAAGCTAAGCAGGGTCGGGCCTGGTTAGTACTTGGATGGGAGACCGCCTGGGGATACCAGGTGCTGTAAGTATTTTCAACCAGCAGAGAGCGCTCTCGCTTAATCTACCCACACATATTTCAACGTGGTAACAGCGACAGCTCACGTCCTAAAGTGTTTTACACATGGTTAAGGCACTTTAACTCCAACAAATAAGCGCTTCTAAATTATTATCACCAACAAATCAATGACTTATAATATATGACTTATCTTCAACTCCATATAAGAAGTATTTCAAGCTGCAGCTTCAGCTTACGGCCATACCATCCTGGATGCGCCCGATCTCGTCTGATCTCGGAAGCTAAGCATGGTCAGGCCTGGTTAGTACTTGGATGGGAGACCGCCTGGGAATACCAGGTGCTGTAAGCTTTTTCAACCAGCAGAGAGCGCTCTCGCTTAATCTTCCCACACATATTTCAACGTGGTAAGAGCGACAGCTCACGTCCTAAAGTGTTTTGCACATGGTTAAGGCACTTTAACTCCAACAAATAAAACCAACAAATCAATGACCTATATTCTATGACTTATCTTCAACTCCATATAAGAGGTATTTCAAGCTGCAGCTACTGCTTATGGCCATACCAGCCTGGATGCGCCCGATCTCGTCTGATCTCGGAAGCTAAGCAGGGTCGGGCCTGGTTAGTACTTGGATGGGAGACCGCCTGGGAATACCAGGAGCTGTAAGCATTTTCAACCAGCAGAGAGCACTCTCGCTTAATCTACCCACACATATTTCAACGTGGTAACAGCGACAGCTCACGTCCAAAAGTGTTTTTCACATGGTTTAGGCACTTTAACTCCAACAAATAAACGCTTCTAAATTATTATCACCAACAAATCAATGACTTATATTATATGACTTATCTTCAACTCCATATAAGAGGTATTTCAAGCAGCAGCTTCTGCTTACGGCCATACCAGCCTGGATGCGCCCGATCTCATCTGATCTCGGAAGCTAAGCAGGGTCGGGCCTGGTTAGTACTTGGATGGGAGACCGCCTGGGAATACCAGGTGCTGTAAGCTTTTTCAACCAGCAGAGAGCGCTCTCGCTTAATCTACCCACACATATTTCAACGTGGTAACAGCGACAGCTCACGTCCTAAAGTGTTTTGCACAAGGTTAAGGCACTTTAACTCCAACAAATAAAACCAACAAATCAATGACTTATATTCTATGACTTATCTTCAACTCCATATAAGAGGTATTTCAAGCAGCAGCTTCTGCTTACGGCCATACCAGCCTGGAAGCGCCAGATCTCGTCTGATCTCGGAAGCTAAGCAGGGTCGGGCCTGGTTAGTACTTGGATGGGAGACCGCCTGGGAATACCAGTTGCTGTAAGCTTTTTCAACCAGCAGAGAGCGCTCTCGCTTAATCTACCCACACATATTTCAACGTGGTAACAGCGACAGCTCACGTCCTAAAGCGTTTTGCACATGGTTAAGGCACTTTAACTCCAACAAATAAAACCAACAAATCAATAACTTATATTCTATGACTTATCTTCAACTCCATATGAGAGGTATTTCAAGCTGCAGCTTCTGCTTACAGCCATACCAGCCTGGATGCGCCCGATCTCGTCTGATCTCGGAAGCTAAGCAGGGTCGGGCCTGGTTAGTACTTGGATGGGAGACCGCCTGGGAATACCAGGTGCTGTAAGCTTTTTCAACCAGCAGAGAGCGCTCTCGCTTAATCTACCCACACATATTTCAACGTGGTAACAGCGACAGCTCACGTCCTAAAGTGTTTTTCACATGGTTAAGGCACTTTAACTCCAACAAATATGCGCTTCTAAATTATTATCACCAACAAATCAATGACTTATATTATATGACTTATCTTCAACTCCATATAAGAGGTATTTCAAGCTGCAGCTTCAGCTTACGGCCATACCAGCCTGGATGCGCCCGATCTCGTCTGATCTCGGAAGCTAAGCAGGGTCGGGCCTGGTTAGTACTTGGATGGGAGACCGCCTGGGAATATCAGGTGCTGTAAGCTTTTTCAACCAGCAGAGAGCGCTCTCGCTTAATCTACCCACACATATTTCAACGTGGTAACAGCGACAGCTCACGTCCTAAAGTGTTTTGCACATGGTTAAGGCACTTTAACTCCAACAAATAAAACCAACAAATCAATGACTTATATTCTATGACTTATCTTCAACTCCATATAAGAGGTATTTCAAGCAGCAGATTCTGCTTACGGCCATACCAGCCTGGATGCGCCCGATCTCGTCTGATCTCGGAAGCTAAGCAGGGTCCGGCCTGGTTAGTACTTGGATGGGAGACCGCCTGGTAATACCAGGTGCTGTAAGCTTTTTCAACCAGCAGAGAGCGCTCTCGCTTAATCTACCCACACATATTTCAACGTGGTAACAGCGACAGCTCACGTCCTAAAGTGTTTTGCACATGGTTAAGGCACTTTAACTCCAACAAATAAAACCAACAAATCAATGACTTATATTCTATGACTTATCTTCAACTCCATATAAGAGGTATGTCAAGCTGCAGCTTCTGCTTACGGCCATACCAGCCTGGATGCGCCAGATCTCGTCTGATCTCGGAAGCTAAGCAGGGTCGGGCGTGGTTAGTACTTGGATGGGAGACCGCCTGGGAATACCAGGTGCTGTAAGCTTTTTCAACCAGCAGAGAGCGCTCTCGCTTAATCTACCCACACAAATTTCAACGTGGTAACAGCGACAGCTCACGTCCTAAAGTGTTTTGCACATGGTTAAGGCACTTTAACTCCAACAAATAAGCGCTTCTAAATTATTATCACCAACAAATCAATGACTTATATTATATGACTTATCTTCAACTCCATATAAGAGGTATTTCAAGCTGCAGCTTCAGCTTACGGCCATACCGGCCTGGATGCGCCCGATCTCGTCTGATCTCGGAAGCTAAGCAGGGTCGGGCCTGGTTAGTACTTGGATGGGAGACCGCCTGGGAATACCAGGTGCTGTAAGCTTTTTCAACCAGCAGAGAGCGCTCTCGCTTAATCTACCCACACATATTTCAACGTGGTAACAGCGACAGCTCACGTCCTAAAGTGTTTTGCACATGGTTAAGGCACTTTAACTCCAACAAATAAAACCAACAAATCAATGACTTATATTCTATGACTTATCTTCAACTCCATATAAGAGGTATGTCAAGCTGCAGCTTCTGCTTACGGCCATACCAGCCTGGATGCGCCAGATCTCGTCTGATCTCGGAAGCTAAGCAGGGTCGGGCGTGGTTAGTACTTGGATGGGAGACCGCCTGGAAATACCAGGTGCTGTAACCTTTTTCAACCAGCAGAGAGCGCTCTCGCTTAATCTACCCACACAAATTTCAACGTGGTAACAGCGACAGCTCACGTCCTAAAGTGTTTTGCACATGGTTAAGGCACTTTAACTCCAACAAATAAGCGCTTCTAAATTATTATCACCAACAAATCAATGACTTATATTATATGACTTATCTTCAACTCCATATAAGAGGTATTTCAAGCTGCAGCTTCAGCTTACGGCCATACCAGCCTGGATGCGCCCGATCTCGTCTGATCTCGGAAGCTAAGCAGGGTCGGGCCTGGTTAGTACTTGGATGGGAGACCGCCTGGGAATACCAGGTGCTGTAAGCTTTTTCAACCAGCAGAGAGCGCTCTCGCTTAATCTACCCACACATATTTCAACGTGGTAACAGCGACAGCTCACGTCCTAAAGTGTTTTGCACAAGGTTAAGGCACTTTAACTCCAACAAATAAAACCAACAAATCAATGACTTATATTCTATGACTTATCTTCAACTCCATATAAGAGGTATTTCAAGCAGCAGCTTCTGCTTACGGCCATACCAGCCTGGAAGCGCCAGATCTCGTCTGATCTCGGAAGCTAAGCAGGGTCGGGCCTGGTTAGTACTTGGATGGGAGACCGCCTGGGAATACCAGTTGCTGTAAGCTTTTTCAACCAGCAGAGAGCGCTCTCGCTTAATCTACCCACACATATTTCAACGTGGTAACAGCGACAGCTCACGTCCTAAAGTGTTTTGCACATGGTTAAGGCACTTTAACTCCAACAAATAAAACCAACAAATCAATAACTTATATTCTATGACTTATCTTCAACTCCATATGAGAGGTATTTCAAGCTGCAGCTTCTGCTTACAGCCATACCAGCCTGGATGCGCCCGATCTCGTCTGATCTCGGAAGCTAAGCAGGGTCGGGCCTGGTTAGTACTTGGATGGGAGACCGCCTGGGAATACCAGGTGCTGTAAGCTTTTTCAACCAGCAGAGAGCGCTCTCGCTTAATCTACCCACACATATTTCAACGTGGTAACAGCGACAGCTCACGTCCTAAAGTGTTTTTCACATGGTTAAGGCACTTTAACTCCAACAAATATGCGCTTCTAAATTATTATCACCAACAAATCAATGACTTATATTATATGACTTATCTTCAACTCCATATAAGAGGTATTTCAAGCTGCAGCTTCAGCTTACGGCCATACCAGCCTGGATGCGCCCGATCTCGTCTGATCTCGGAAGCTAAGCAGGGTCGGGCCTGGTTAGTACTTGGATGGGAGACCGCCTGGTAATACCAGGTGCTGTAAGCTTTTTCAACCAGCAGAGAGCGCTCTCGCTTAATCTACCCACACATATTTCAACGTGGTAACAGCGACAGCTCACGTCCTAAAGTGTTTTGCACATGGTTAAGGCACTTTAACTCCAACAAATAAAACCAACAAATCAATGACTTATATTCTATGACTTATCTTCAACTCCATATAAGAGGTATGTCAAGCTGCAGCTTCTGCTTACGGCCATACCAGCCTGGATGCGCCAGATCTCGTCTGATCTCGGAAGCTAAGCAGGGTCGGGCGTGGTTAGTACTTGGATGGGAGACCGCCTGGTAATACCAGGTGCTGTAAGCTTTTTCAACCAGCAGAGAGCGCTCTCGCTTAATCTACCCACACATATTTCAACGTGGTAACAGCGACAGCTCACGTCCTAAAGTGTTTTGCACATGGTTAAGGCACTTTAACTCCAACAAATAAAACCAACAAATCAATGACTTATATTCTATGACTTATCTTCAACTCCATATAAGAGGTATGTCAAGCTGCAGCTTCTGCTTACGGCCATACCAGCCTGGATGCGCCAGATCTCGTCTGATCTCGGAAGCTAAGCAGGGTCGGGCGTGGTTAGTACTTGGATGGGAGACCGCCTGGGAATACCAGGTGCTGTAAGCTTTTTCAACCAGCAGAGAGCGCTCTCGCTTAATCTACCCACACAAATTTCAACGTGGTAACAGCGACAGCTCACGTCCTAAAGTGTTTTGCACATGGTTAAGGCACTTTAACTCCAACAAATAAGCGCTTCTAAATTATTATCACCAACAAATCAATGACTTATATTATATGACTTATCTTCAACTCCATATAAGAGGTATTTCAAGCTGCAGCTTCAGCTTACGGCCATACCAGCCTGGATGCGCCCGATCTCGTCTGATCTCGGAAGCTAAGCAGGGTCGGGCCTGGTTAGTACTTGGATGGGAGACCGCCTGGGAATACCAGGTGCTGTAAGCTTTTTCAACCAGCAGAGAGCGCTCTCGCTTAATCTACCCACACATATTTCAACGTGGTAACAGCGACAGCTCACGTCCTAAAGTGTTTTGCACATGGTTAAGGCACTTTAACTCCAACAAATAAAACCAACAAATCAATGACTTATATTCTATGACTTATCTTCAACTCCATATAAGAGGTATGTCAAGCTGCAGCTTCTGCTTACGGCCATACCAGCCTGGATGCGCCAGATCTCGTCTGATCTCGGAAGCTAAGCAGGGTCGGGCGTGGTTAGTACTTGGATGGGAGACCGCCTGGAAATACCAGGTGCTGTAACCTTTTTCAACCAGCAGAGAGCGCTCTCGCTTAATCTACCCACACAAATTTCAACGTGGTAACAGCGACAGCTCACGTCCTAAAGTGTTTTGCACATGGTTAAGGCACTTTAACTCCAACAAATAAGCGCTTCTAAATTATTATCACCAACAAATCAATGACTTATATTATATGACTTATCTTCAACTCCATATAAGAGGTATTTCAAGCTGCAGCTTCAGCTTACGGCCATACCAGCCTGGATGCGCCCGATCTCGTCTGATCTCGGAAGCTAAGCAGGGTCGGGCCTGGTTAGTACTTGGATGGGAGACCGCCTGGGAATACCAGGTGCTGTAAGCTTTTTCAACCAGCAGAGAGCGCTCTCGCTTAATCTACCCACACATATTTCAACGTGGTAACAGCGACAGCTCACGTCCTAAAGTGTTTTGCACAAGGTTAAGGCACTTTAACTCCAACAAATAAAACCAACAAATCAATGACTTATATTCTATGACTTATCTTCAACTCCATATAAGAGGTATTTCAAGCAGCAGCTTCTGCTTACGGCCATACCAGCCTGGAAGCGCCAGATCTCGTCTGATCTCGGAAGCTAAGCAGGGTCGGGCCTGGTTAGTACTTGGATGGGAGACCGCCTGGGAATACCAGTTGCTGTAAGCTTTTTCAACCAGCAGAGAGCGCTCTCGCTTAATCTACCCACACATATTTCAACGTGGGAACAGCGACAGCTCACGTCCTAAAGTGTTTTGCACATGGTTAAGGCACTTTAACTCCAACAAATAAAACCAACAAATCAATAACTTATATTCTATGACTTATCTTCAACTCCATATGAGAGGTATTTCAAGCTGCAGCTTCTGCTTACAGCCATACCAGCCTGGATGCGCCCGATCTCGTCTGATCTCGGAAGCTAAGCAGGGTCGGGCCTGGTTAGTACTTGGATGGGAGACCGCCTGGGAATACCAGGTGCTGTAAGCTTTTTCAACCAGCAGAGAGCGCTCTCGCTTAATCTACCCACACATATTTCAACGTGGTAACAGCGACAGCTCACGTCCTAAAGTGTTTTTCACATGGTTAAGGCACTTTAACTCCAACAAATATGCGCTTCTAAATTATTATCACCAACAAATCAATGACTTATATTATATGACTTATCTTCAACTCCATATAAGAGGTATTTCAAGCTGCAGCTTCAGCTTACGGCCATACCAGCCTGGATGCGCCCGATCTCGTCTGATCTCGGAAGCTAAGCAGGGTCGGGCCTGGTTAGTACTTGGATGGGAGACCGCCTGGGAATATCAGGTGCTGTAAGCTTTTTCAACCAGCAGAGAGCGCTCTCGCTTAATCTACCCACACATATTTCAACGTGGTAACAGCGACAGCTCACGTCCTAAAGTGTTTTGCACATGGTTAAGGCACTTTAACTCCAACAAATAAAACCAACAAATCAATGACTTATATTCTATGACTTATCTTCAACTCCATATAAGAGGTATTTCAAGCAGCAGATTCTGCTTACGGCCATACCAGCCTGGATGCGCCCGATCTCGTCTGATCTCGGAAGCTAAGCAGGGTCCGGCCTGGTTAGTACTTGGATGGGAGACCGCCTGGTAATACCAGGTGCTGTAAGCTTTTTCAACCAGCAGAGAGCGCTCTCGCTTAATCTACCCACACATATTTCAACGTGGTAACAGCGACAGCTCACGTCCTAAAGTGTTTTGCACATGGTTAAGGCACTTTAACTCCAACAAATAAAACCAACAAATCAATGACTTATATTCTATGACTTATCTTCAACTCCATATAAGAGGTATGTCAAGCTGCAGCTTCTGCTTACGGCCATACCAGCCTGGATGCGCCAGATCTCGTCTGATCTCGGAAGCTAAGCAGGGTCGGGCGTGGTTAGTACTTGGATGGGTGACCGCCTGGGAATACCAGGTGCTGTAAGCTTTTTCAACCAGCAGAGAGCGCTCTCGCTTAATCTACCCACACAAATTTCAACGTGGTAACAGCGACAGCTCACGTCCTAAAGTGTTTTGCACATGGTTAAGGCACTTTAACTCCAACAAATAAGCGCTTCTAAATTATTATCACCAACAAATCAATGACTTATATTATATGACTTATCTTCAACTCCATATAAGAGGTATTTCAAGCTGCAGCTTCAGCTTACGGCCATACCAGCCTGGATGCGCCCGATCTCGTCTGATCTCGGAAGCTAAGCAGGGTCGGGCCTGGTTAGTACTTGGATGGGAGACCGCCTGGGAATACCAGGTGCTGTAAGCTTTTTCAACCAGCAGAGAGCGCTCTCGCTTAATCTACCCACACATATTTCAACGTGGTAACAGCGACAGCTCACGTCCTAAAGTGTTTTGCACATGGTTAAGGCACTTTAACTCCAACAAATAAAACCAACAAATCAATGACTTATATTCTATGACTTATCTTCAACTCCATATAAGAGGTATTTCAAGCTGCAGCTTCTGCTTACGGCCATACCAGCCTGGATGCGCCCGATCTCGTCTGATCTTGGAAGCTAAGCAGTGTCGGGCCTGGTTAGTACTTGGATGGGAGACCGCCTGGGAATACCAGGTGCTGTAAGCTTTTTCAACCAGCAGAGAGCGGTCTCGCTTAATCTACCCACACAAATTTCAACGTGGTAACAGCGACAGCTCACGTCCTAAAGTGTTTTGCACATGGTTAAGGCACTTTAACTCCAACAAATAAGCGCTTCTAAATTATTATCACCAACAAATCAATGACTCATATTATATGACTTATCTTCAACTCCATATAAGAGGTATTTCAAGCTGCAGCTTCTGCTTACGGCCATACCAGCCTGGATGCGCCCGATCTCGTCTGATCTCGGAAGCTAAGCAGGGTCGGGCCTGGTTAGTACTTGGATGGGAGACCGCCTGGGAATACCAGGTGCTGTAAGCTTTTTCAACCTGCAGAGAGCGCTCTCGCTTAATCTACCCACACATATTTCAACGTGGTAACAGCGACAGCTCACGTCCTAAAGTGTTTTGCACATGGTTAAGGCACTTTAACTCCAACAAATAAAACCAACAAATCAATGACTTATATGCTATGACTTATCTTCAACTCCATATAAGAGGTATTTCAAGCTGCAGCTTCTGCTTACGGCCATACCAGCCTGGATGCGCCCGATCTTGTCTGATCTCGGAAGCTAAGCAGGTTCGGGCCTGGTTAGTACTTGGATGGGAGACCGCCTGGGAATACCAGGTGCTGTAAGCTTTTTCAACCAGCAGAGAACGCTCTCGCTTAATCTAGCCACACATATTTCAACGTGGTAACAGCGACAGCTCACGTCCTAAAGTGTTTTTCACATGGTTAAGGCACGCTAACTCCAACAAATAAGCGCTTCTAAATTATTATCACCAACAAATCAATGACTTATATTCTATGACTTATCTTCAACTCCATATAAGAGGTATTTCAAGCTGCAGCTTCTGCTTATGGCCATACCAGCCTGGATGCGCCCGATCTCGTCTGATCTCGGAAGCTAAGCAGGGTCGGGCCTGGTTAGTACTTGGATGGGAGACCGCCTGGGAATACCAGGTGCTGTAAGCTTTTTCAACCAGCAGAGAGCGCTCTCGCTTAATCTACCCACACATATTTCAACGTGGTAACAGCGACAGCTCACGTCCTAAAGTGTTTTGCACATGGTTAAGGCACTTTAACTCCAACAAATAAAACCAACAAATCAATGACTTATATTCTATGACTTATCTTCAACTCCATATAAGAGGTATTTCAAGCTGCAGCTTCTGCTTACGGCCATACCAGCCTGGATGCGCCCGATCTCGTCTGATCTCGGAAGCTAAGCAGGGTCGGGCCTGGTTAGTACTTGGATGGGAGACCGCCTGGGAATACCAGGTGCTGTAAGCTTTTTCAACCAGCAGAGAGCGCTCTCGCTTAATCTACCCACACAAATTTCAACGTGGTAACAGCGACAGCTCACGTCCTAAAGTGTTTTGCACATGGTTAAGGCACTTTAACTCCGACAAATAAAACCAACAAATCAATGACTTATATTCTATGACTTATCTTCAACTCCATATAAGAGGTATTTCAAACAGCAGCTTCTGCTTACGGCCATACCAGCCTGGATGCGCCCGATCTCGTCTGATCTCGGAAGCTAAGCAAGGTCGGGCCTGGTTAGTACTTGGATGGGAGACCGCCTGGGAATACCAGGTGCTGTAAGCATTTTCAACCAGCAGAGAGCGCTCTGGCTTAATCTACCCACACATATTTCAACTTAGTAACAGCGACAGCTCACGTCCAAAAGTGTTTTGCACATGGTTAAGGCACTTTAACTCCAACAAATAAAACCAACAAATCAATGACTTATATTCTATGATTATCTTCAACTCCATATAAGAGGTATTTCAAGCTGCAGTTTCAGCTTACGGCCATACCAGCCTGGATGCGCCCGATCTCGTCTGATCTCGGAAGCTAAGCAGGGTCGGGCCTGGTTAGTACTTGGATGGGAGACCGCCTGGGAATACCAGGTGCTGTAAGCATTTTCAACCAGCAGAGAGCGCTCTCGCTTAATCTACCCACACATATTTCAACGTGGTAACAGCGACAGCTCACGTCCTAAAGTGTTTTGCACATGGTTAAGGCACTTTAACTCCAACAAATAAAACCAACAAATCAATGACTTATATTCTATGACTTATCTTCAACTCCATATAAGAGGTATTTCAAGCTGCAGCTTCTGCTTACGGCCATACCAGCCTGGATGCGCCCGATCTCGTCTGATCTCGGAAGCTAAGCAGGGTCGGGCCTGGTTAGTACTTGGATGGGGGACCGCCTGGGAATACCAGGTGCTGTAAGCTTTTCCAACCAGCAGAGAGCGCTCTCGCTTAATCTACCCACACATATTTCAACGTGGTAACAGCGACAGCTCATGTCCTAAAGTGTTTTGCACATGGTTAAGGCACTTTAACTCCAACAAATAAAACCAACAAATCAATGACTTATATTCTATGACTTATCTTCAACTCCATATAAGAGGTATTTCAAGCTGCAGCTTCTGCTTACGGCCATACCAGCCTGGATGCGCCCGATCTCGTCTGATCTCGGAAGCTAAGCAGGGTCGGGCCTTGTTAGTACTTGGATGGGAGACCGCCTGGGAATACCAGGTGCTGTAAGCTTTTTCAACCAGCAGAGAGCGCTCACGCTTAATCTACCCACACATATTTCAACGTGGTAACAGCGACAGCTCACGTCCTAAAGTGTTTTGCACATGGTTAAGGCACTTTAACTCCAACAAATAAAACCAACAAATCAATTACTTATATTCTATGACTTATCTTCAACTCCATATCAGAGGTATTTCAAGCTGCAGCTTCTGCTTACGGCCATACCAGCCTGGATGCGCCCGATCTCGTCTGATCTCGGAAGCTAAGCAGGGTCGGGCCTGGTTAGTACTTGGATGGGGGACCGCCTGGGAATACCAGGTGCTGTAAGCTTTTCCAACCAGCAGAGAGCGCTCTCGCTTAATCTACCCACACATATTTCAACGTGGTAACAGCGACAGCTCATGTCCTAAAGTGTTTTGCACATGGTTAAGGCACTTTAACTCCAACAAATAAAACCAACAAATCAATGACTTATATTCTATGACTTATCTTCAACTCCATATAAGAGGTATTTCAAGCTGCAGCTTCTGCTTACGGCCATACCAGCCTGGATGCGCCCGATCTCGTCTGATCTCGGAAGCTAAGCAGGGTCGGGCCTTGTTAGTACTTGGATGGGAGACCGCCTGGGAATACCAGGTGCTGTAAGCTTTTTCAACCAGCAGAGAGCGCTCACGCTTAATCTACCCACACATATTTCAACGTGGTAACAGCGACAGCTCACGTCCTAAAGTGTTTTGCACATGGTTAAGGCACTTTAACTCCAACAAATAAAACCAACAAATCAATTACTTATATTCTATGACTTATCTTCAACTCCATATCAGAGGTATTTCAAGCTGCAGCTTCTGCTTACGGCCATACCAGCCTGGATGCACCAGATCTCGTCTGATCTCGGAAGCTAAGCAGGGTCGGGCCTGGTTAGTACTTGGATGGGAGACCGCCTGGGAATACCAGGTGCTGTAAGCTTTTTCAACCAGCAGAGAACGGTCTCGCTTAATCTAGCCACACATATTCCAACGTGGTAACAGCGACAGCTCACGTCCTAAAGTGTTTTGCACATGGTTAAGGCACTTTAACTCCAACAAATAAAACCAACAAATCAATGACTTATATTCTATGACTTATCTTCAACTCCATATAAGAGGTATGTCAAGCTGCAGCTTCTGCTTACGGCCATACCAGCCTGGATGCGCCACATCTCGTCTGATCTCGGAAGCTAAGCAGGGTCGGGCGTGGTTAGTACTTGGATGGGAGACCGCCTGGGAATACCAGGTGCTGTAAGCTTTTTCAACCAGCAGAGAGCGCTCTCGCTTAATCTACCCACACAAATTTCAACGTGGTAACAGCGACAGCTCACGTCCTAAAGTGTTTTGCACATGGTTAAGGCACTTTAACTCCAACAAATAAGCGCTTCTAAATTATTATCACCAACAAATCAATGACTTATATTATATGACTTATCTTCAACTCCATATAAGAGGTATTTCAAGCTGCAGCTTCAGCTTACGGCCATACCAGCCTGGATGCGCCCGATCTCGTCTGATCTCGGAAGCTAAGCAGGGTCGGGCCTGGTTAGTACTTGGATGGGAGACCGCCTGGGAATACCAGGTGCTGTAAGCTTTTTCAACCAGCAGAGAGCGCTCTCGCTTAATCTACCCACACATATTTCAACGTGGTAACAGCGACAGCTCACGTCCTAAAGTGTTTTGCACATGGTTAAGGCACTTTAACTCCAACAAATAAAACCAACAAATCAATGACTTATATTCTATGACTTATCTTCAACTCCATATAAGAGGTATGTCAAGCTGCAGCTTCTGCTTACGGCCATACCAGCCTGGATGCGCCAGATCTCGTCTGATCTCGGAAGCTAAGCAGGGTCGGGCGTGGTTAGTACTTGGATGGGAGACTGCCTGGAAATACCAGGTGCTGTAACCTTTTTCAACCAGCAGAGAGCGCTCTCGCTTAATCTACCCACACAAATTTCAACGTGGTAACAGCGACAGCTCACGTCCTAAAGTGTTTTGCACATGGTTAAGGCACTTTAACTCCAACAAATAAGCGCTTCTAAATTATTATCACCAACAAATCAATGACTTATATTATATGACTTATCTTCAACTCCATATAAGAGGTATTTCAAGCTGCAGCTTCAGCTTACGGCCATACCAGCCTGGATGCGCCCGATCTCGTCTGATCTCGGAAGCTAAGCAGGGTCGGGCCTGGTTAGTACTTGGATGGGAGACCGCCTGGGAATACCAGGTGCTGTAAGCTTTTTCAACCAGCAGAGAGCGCTCTCGCTTAATCTACCCACACATATTTCAACGTGGTAACAGCGACAGCTCACGTCCTAAAGTGTTTTGCACAAGGTTAAGGCACTTTAACTCCAACAAATAAAACCAACAAATCAATGACTTATATTCTATGACTTATCTTCAACTCCATATAAGAGGTATTTCAAGCAGCAGCTTCTGCTTACGGCCATACCAGCCTGGAAGCGCCAGATCTCGTCTGATCTCGGAAGCTAAGCAGGGTCGGGCCTGGTTAGTACTTGGATGGGAGACCGCCTGGGAATACCAGTTGCTGTAAGCTTTTTCAACCAGCAGAGAGCGCTCTCGCTTAATCTACCCACACATATTTCAACGTGGTAACAGCGACAGCTCACGTCCTAAAGTGTTTTGCACATGGTTAAGGCACTTTAACTCCAACAAATAAAACCAACAAATCAATAACTTATATTCTATGACTTATCTTCAACTCCATATGAGAGGTATTTCAAGCTGCAGCTTCTGCTTACAGCCATACCAGCCTGGATGCGCCCGATCTCGTCTGATCTCGGAAGCTAAGCAGGGTCGGGCCTGGTTAGTACTTGGATGGGAGACCGCGTGGGAATACCAGGTGCTGTAAGCTTTTTCAACCAGCAGAGAGCGCTCTCGCTTAATCTACCCACACATATTTCAACGTGGTAACAGCGACAGCTCACGTCCTAAAGTGTTTTTCACATGGTTAAGGCACTTTAACTCCAACAAATATGCGCTTCTAAATTATTATCACCAACAAATCAATGACTTATATTATATGACTTATCTTCAACTCCATATAAGAGGTATTTCAAGCTGCAGCTTCAGCTTACGGCCATACCAGCCTGGATGCGCCCGATCTCGTCTGATCTCGGAAGCTAAGCAGGGTCGGGCCTGGTTAGTACTTGGATGGGAGACCGCCTGGGAATATCAGGTGCTGTAAGCTTTTTCAACCAGCAGAGAGCGCTCTCGCTTAATCTACCCACACATATTTCAACGTGGTAACAGCGACAGCTCACGTCCTAAAGTGTTTTGCACATGGTTAAGGCACTTTAACTCCAACAAATAAAACCAACAAATCAATGACTTATATTCTATGACTTATCTTCAACTCCATATAAGAGGTATTTCAAGCAGCAGATTCTGCTTACGGCCATACCAGCCTGGATGCGCCCGATCTCGTCTGATCTCGGAAGCTAAGCAGGGTCCGGCCTGGTTAGTACTTGGATGGGAGACCGCCTGGTAATACCAGGTGCTGTAAGCTTTTTCAACCAGCAGAGAGCGCTCTCGCTTAATCTACCCACACATATTTCAACGTGGTAACAGCGACAGCTCACGTCCTAAAGTGTTTTGCACATGGTTAAGGCACTTTAACTCCAACAAATAAAACCAACAAATCAATGACTTATATTCTATGACTTATCTTCAACTCCATATAAGAGGTATGTCAAGCTGCAGCTTCTGCTTACGGCCATACCAGCCTGGATGCGCCAGATCTCGTCTGATCTCGGAAGCTAAGCAGGGTCGGGCGTGGTTAGTACTTGGATGGGAGACCGCCTGGGAATACCAGGTGCTGTAAGCTTTTTCAACCAGCAGAGAGCGCTCTCGCTTAATCTACCCACACAAATTTCAACGTGGTAACAGCGACAGCTCACGTCCTAAAGTGTTTTGCACATGGTTAAGGCACTTTAACTCCAACAAATAAGCGCTTCTAAATTATTATCACCAACAAATCAATGACTTATATTATATGACTTATCTTCAACTCCATATAAGAGGTATTTCAAGCTGCAGCTTCAGCTTACGGCCATACCAGCCTGGATGCGCCCGATCTCGTCTGATCTCGGAAGCTAAGCAGGGTCGGGCCTGGTTAGTACTTGGATGGGAGACCGCCTGGGAATACCAGGTGCTGTAAGCTTTTTCAACCAGCAGAGAGCGCTCTCGCTTAATCTACCCACACATATTTCAACGTGGTAACAGCGACAGCTCACGTCCTAAAGTGTTTTGCACATGGTTAAGGCACTTTAACTCCAACAAATAAAACCAACAAATCAATGACTTATATTCTATGACTTATCTTCAACTCCATATAAGAGGTATTTCAAGCTGCAGCTTCTGCTTACGGCCATACCAGCCTGGATGCGCCCGATCTCGTCTGATCTCGGAAGCTAAGCAGGGTCGGGCCTGGTTAGTACTTGGATGGGAGACCGCCTGTGAATACCAGGTGCTGTAAGCTTTTTCAACCAGCAGAGAGCGCTCTCGCTTAATCTACCCACACATATTTCAACGTGGTAACAGCGACAGCTCACGTCCTAAAGTGTTTTGCACATGGTTAAGGCACTTTAACTCCAACAAATAAAACCAACAAATCAATGACTTATATTCTATGACTTATCTTCAACTCCATATAAGAGGTATTTCAAGCTGCAGCTTCTGCTTACGGCCATACCAGCCTGGATGCGCCCGATCTCGTCTGATCTTGGAAGCTAAGCAGTGTCGGGCCTGGTTAGTACTTGGATGGGAGACCGCCTGGGAATACCAGGTGCTGTAAGCTTTTTCAACCAGCAGAGAGCGGTCTCGCTTAATCTACCCACACAAATTTCAACGTGGTAACAGCGACAGCTCACGTCCTAAAGTGTTTTGCACATGGTTAAGGCACTTTAACTCCAACAAATAAGCGCTTCTAAATTATTATCACCAACAAATCAATGACTCATATTATATGACTTATCTTCAACTCCATATAAGAGGTATTTCAAGCTGCAGCTTCTGCTTACGGCCATACCAGCCTGGATGCGCCCGATCTCGTCTGATCTCGGAAGCTAAGCAGGGTCGGGCCTGGTTAGTACTTGGATGGGAGACCGCCTGGGAATACCAGGTGCTGTAAGCTTTTTCAACCTGCAGAGAGCGCTCTCGCTTAATCTACCCACACATATTTCAACGTGGTAACAGCGACAGCTCACGTCCTAAAGTGTTTTGCACATGGTTAAGGCACTTTAACTCCAACAAATAAAACCAACAAATCAATGACTTATATGCTATGACTTATCTTCAACTCCATATAAGAGGTATTTCAAGCTGCAGCTTCTGCTTACGGCCATACCAGCCTGGATGCGCCCGATCTTGTCTGATCTCGGAAGCTAAGCAGGTTCGGGCCTGGTTAGTACTTGGATGGGAGACCGCCTGGGAATACCAGGTGCTGTAAGCTTTTTCAACCAGCAGAGAACGCTCTCGCTTAATCTAGCCACACATATTTCAACGTGGTAACAGCGACAGCTCACGTCCTAAAGTGTTTTTCACATGGTTAAGGCACGCTAACTCCAACAAATAAGCGCTTCTAAATTATTATCACCAACAAATCAATGACTTATATTCTATGACTTATCTTCAACTCCATATAAGAGGTATTTCAAGCTGCAGCTTCTGCTTATGGCCATACCAGCCTGGATGCGCCCGATCTCGTCTGATCTCGGAAGCTAAGCAGGGTCGGGCCTGGTTAGTACTTGGATGGGAGACCGCCTGGGAATACCAGGTGCTGTAAGCTTTTTCAACCAGCAGAGAGCGCTCTCGCTTAATCTACCCACACATATTTCAACGTGGTAACAGCGACAGCTCACGTCCTAAAGTGTTTTGCACATGGTTAAGGCACTTTAACTCCAACAAATAAAACCAACAAATCAATGACTTATATTCTATGACTTATCTTCAACTCCATATAAGAGGTATTTCAAGCTGCAGCTTCTGCTTACGGCCATACCAGCCTGGATGCGCCCGATCTCGTCTGATCTCGGAAGCTAAGCAGGGTCGGGCCTGGTTAGTACTTGGATGGGAGACCGCCTGGGAATACCAGGTGCTGTAAGCTTTTTCAACCAGCAGAGAGCGCTCTCGCTTAATCTACCCACACAAATTTCAACGTGGTAACAGCGACAGCTCACGTCCTAAAGTGTTTTGCACATGGTTAAGGCACTTTAACTCCGACAAATAAAACCAACAAATCAATGACTTATATTCTATGACTTATCTTCAACTCCATATAAGAGGTATTTCAAACAGCAGCTTCTGCTTACGGCCATACCAGCCTGGATGCGCCCGATCTCGTCTGATCTCGGAAGCTAAGCAAGGTCGGGCCTGGTTAGTACTTGGATGGGAGACCGCCTGGGAATACCAGGTGCTGTAAGCATTTTCAACCAGCAGAGAGCGCTCTGGCTTAATCTACCCACACATATTTCAACTTAGTAACAGCGACAGCTCACGTCCAAAAGTGTTTTGCACATGGTTAAGGCACTTTAACTCCAACAAATAAAACCAACAAATCAATGACTTATATTCTATGATTATCTTCAACTCCATATAAGAGGTATTTCAAGCTGCAGTTTCAGCTTACGGCCATACCAGCCTGGATGCGCCCGATCTCGTCTGATCTCGGAAGCTAAGCAGGGTCGGGCCTGGTTAGTACTTGGATGGGAGACCGCCTGGGAATACCAGGTGCTGTAAGCATTTTCAACCAGCAGAGAGCGCTCTCGCTTAATCTACCCACACATATTTCAACGTGGTAACAGCGACAGCTCACGTCCTAAAGTGTTTTGCACATGGTTAAGGCACTTTAACTCCAACAAATAAAACCAACAAATCAATGACTTATATTCTATGACTTATCTTCAACTCCATATAAGAGGTATTTCAAGCTGCAGCTTCTGCTTACGGCCATACCAGCCTGGATGCGCCCGATCTCGTCTGATCTCGGAAGCTAAGCAGGGTCGGGCCTGGTTAGTACTTGGATGGGGGACCGCCTGGGAATACCAGGTGCTGTAAGCTTTTCCAACCAGCAGAGAGCGCTCTCGCTTAATCTACCCACACATATTTCAACGTGGTAACAGCGACAGCTCATGTCCTAAAGTGTTTTGCACATGGTTAAGGCACTTTAACTCCAACAAATAAAACCAACAAATCAATGACTTATATTCTATGACTTATCTTCAACTCCATATAAGAGGTATTTCAAGCTGCAGCTTCTGCTTACGGCCATACCAGCCTGGATGCGCCCGATCTCGTCTGATCTCGGAAGCTAAGCAGGGTCGGGCCTTGTTAGTACTTGGATGGGAGACCGCCTGGGAATACCAGGTGCTGTAAGCTTTTTCAACCAGCAGAGAGCGCTCACGCTTAATCTACCCACACATATTTCAACGTGGTAACAGCGACAGCTCACGTCCTAAAGTGTTTTGCACATGGTTAAGGCACTTTAACTCCAACAAATAAAACCAACAAATCAATTACTTATATTCTATGACTTATCTTCAACTCCATATCAGAGGTATTTCAAGCTGCAGCTTCTGCTTACGGCCATACCAGCCTGGATGCGCCCGATCTCGTCTGATCTCGGAAGCTAAGCAGGGTCGGGCCTGGTTAGTACTTGGATGGGGGACCGCCTGGGAATACCAGGTGCTGTAAGCTTTTCCAACCAGCAGAGAGCGCTCTCGCTTAATCTACCCACACATATTTCAACGTGGTAACAGCGACAGCTCATGTCCTAAAGTGTTTTGCACATGGTTAAGGCACTTTAACTCCAACAAATAAAACCAACAAATCAATGACTTATATTCTATGACTTATCTTCAACTCCATATAAGAGGTATTTCAAGCTGCAGCTTCTGCTTACGGCCATACCAGCCTGGATGCGCCCGATCTCGTCTGATCTCGGAAGCTAAGCAGGGTCGGGCCTTGTTAGTACTTGGATGGGAGACCGCCTGGGAATACCAGGTGCTGTAAGCTTTTTCAACCAGCAGAGAGCGCTCACGCTTAATCTACCCACACATATTTCAACGTGGTAACAGCGACAGCTCACGTCCTAAAGTGTTTTGCACATGGTTAAGGCACTTTAACTCCAACAAATAAAACCAACAAATCAATTACTTATATTCTATGACTTATCTTCAACTCCATATCAGAGGTATTTCAAGCTGCAGCTTCTGCTTACGGCCATACCAGCCTGGATGCACCAGATCTCGTCTGATCTCGGAAGCTAAGCAGGGTCGGGCCTGGTTAGTACTTGGATGGGAGACCGCCTGGGAATACCAGGTGCTGTAAGCTTTTTCAACCAGCAGAGAACGGTCTCGCTTAATCTAGCCACACATATTCCAACGTGGTAACAGCGACAGCTCACGTCCTAAAGTGTTTTGCACATGGTTAAGGCACTTTAACTCCAACAAATAAAACCAACAAATCAATGACTTATATTATATGACTTATCTTCAACTCCATATAAGAGGTATTTCAAGCTGCAACTTCAGCTTACGGCCATACCAGCCTGGATGCGCTCGATCTCGTCTGATCTCGGAAGCTAAGCAAGGTAGGGCCTGGTTAGTACTTGGATGGGAGACCGCCTGGGAATACCAGGTGCTGTAAGCTTTTTCAACCAGCAGAGAGCGCTCTCGCTTAATCTACCCACACATATTTCAACGTGGTAACAGCGACAGCTCACGTCCTAAAGTGTTTTGCACATGGTTAAGGCACTTTAACTCCAACAAATAAGCGCTTCTAAATTATTATCACCAACAAATCAATGACTTATATTATATGACTTATCTTCAACTCCATATAAGAGGTATTTCAAGCTGCAGCTTCTGCTAACGGCCATACCAGCCTGGATGCGCTCTGACTTCCTGTTTGTGCAGGAAGTGTGACGTGGCAGTTTGTTTGAGCAAGACACCAGGGAGCACGTGGTGGAGGAAGGAGAAGGAAAGATCAGGCCACAAACTTCCTGAAAAGAGAGTGGAGGAACCACCCCCCCCCCCCCCCAGCAGCTTCGCTGTTTGGGGGGAGTTTGTAACGGACGGACGACATGGCTTTGAACAATGGCAAACGGAATGCAGACAATGAGAAGGTCGACCGAACCTATGAGAAGGATCTGACTATTGAGGTGGAAATAGAGGGGGAGGACAAACTTTCGACAATGGATTTGCTGAGGATAACAAAAGAGAAATGCGGAATAGTAATTGGGTGCAGGTTCAAGACGCCCCGGAAGTACGAACTGACTATGAAAGATGCGGCTGGGAAAGAAAGATTAATGGAGGGTTTGAGAGTCGGAAACAATACGATCACCGCCAGAGAGATAAACAACATCGAGATGGTGGTATCATTCATGTCGTTGCCAGTTTACATCACGGACGGAGAAATTCTGGACAAACTGGCACTTTGGGGTGTGTCTGCCGTCTCCCCTATAAAGAGGAGGGTGTGGCCTGGGACTGACATCGCGGAAGGCACTCGCTTTGTCAGAGTGAGATTCCCCTAGGGAGTATCATCGCTGCCTTACTCCACAAAGTTCGAAACATTACAGGGCATGGATCACTTTAGAGTGATCCATGACAAACAAGTTAAAGTGTGTAGACTGTGCATCCAACCGGGACACATTATGAGGGAGTGTCCGGACTTCCACTGCTATAAATGCCTGAAACAAGGACACTTTGCGAGGGAGTGCGTGGAGGAGTTCCATGCAGAAGTTGATGAGGAGGAGGAGGTGGAAGAGGAGATGAGGGAAGCACTGGCAGGGGACGGAGATGAACGGGAGGAGACCCCGTCACCGGCCGAGAGGGAGCAGGAGAGGGAGAAGCTGCTGGCTGAGGGAGTGGAGACGGAGGATGGGCGTGGCCCCCAGACTGCGGAGCCGGAGGCGGTCGGAAGGCTGGAGGTGAGCCGCAGCGCAGCTGCGCCCCATCAGTCCATGGAGGACGTGGGTATCGGGAGCAGCATGGACGAAGTGATGATGGAGGGAATCGGCTCGTCGGTGGAGGAGAATATTGGGGGGGAGGTGGTTGTGGTTCCACCACCCGATGTCCATGCCACTCGCCCCAGGGACAGATCCCCTCATTCGGCAGGCGCCAGAGTCGGCAGTGATCGCACGGGGGGGGTCCTGACGAGGGGAAGAGGTAGAGCCGGCAGCGGAGTCAGGACCAGAGGGGGTCTTTCCTCTAGTTCTGTACCTGTGAGGGATGAGAACCTGGCAGGAAGTGAACCAGCTGATGACTCCCAGGTATCACTTGAATCTTCTGAGGGGGAGGACACAGATCTCAGTGCGGTATTTATTAACAAATTGAAGAGGAAGGCGAAAGTGAAGAAGGGGTTAAGTGTGAAAAAATAGTGTTTATGGGTTCTTGTCTATATATTTTGCTTGAGTTTTGTTCATTTCTCTTTTTCTTTTTTTCATCATGACGTTAAGTTTTTCTTCTCTAAACGCCAATGGCTTGAGAACAGGAAATAAGTTACAAAGGGTGATCAATTTATGTAGCACAGACATCATATGTCTGCAAGAAACACGATGGGATGAGGAGGTGGTGAAAATGGTAAGGAAATTTTGGCCAGGGCTTCTTTTTTATAGTAACGGAACTACGACTGCAAGGGGGGTGGCAATACTTTTCAAAAGAAATACAGCATCCAATGTGAAACAGTGCCACATGGACACAGAGGGAAGAGTGGTGGGGATCGAATTTTATGTGCAGAAGGTTTTCTTTAAGTTATTTTGTGTTTATGCCCCCAACATAGAGAAGGACAGGAATCTTTTTTTCGATAGTCTTGAGCCTTGCTACACGGGAAACTGTATCATTATAGGGGATATGAATGTCTGGTTAGATAGACTAGATGCATCAAAAAACACTATGTTTGGGACTGATGCATCTAGGAGGAAGCTGCTGATGCTGAATGGGATGTATGATATTATAGATAAATGGAGGTGGGAAAACCCTGATAAGAGGGAGTTCTCCCGACGACAGGTGGTATTGGGTGTATTAAAGCAAAGTAGAATTGATATGTGTCTAGTAGCGAAAAGTATAATGAACTATGTCGGCACACTAACATATAATTTTAATACCATAAGTGACCACGCAAACATCATGGGGACGATAAAAGTAGGGGAAAGAGGGAGGGGTGGGGGAGTATGGTGCCTTAATAATAGCTTGCTTAGGGATAATAAATATAAACATAGGATACGAGAATATTTAAAAGCCATGTCCGACAATCAAGGCATGTTAGATGATACGGGTCGATGGTGGGAACAAGTTAAAAAAGGAATTAAGGCAATAAGCCTTAAATATGCTAAACACAAGAATGCATATAAAAAGAGAAGGGTAAAAGAAATAAAACTATTAATAGATACTGAACTAGAGAGGGCAGATAATGATGCCGGTTGGAAAGTGGACAACTTATTGAAGTTAAAACATACGCTCCATACATATGAAGTAGAAGATTGTGATGGCGCTATTATTCGAAGCAAAGCCAGATACGCTGTGGAGGGGGAAAAAAACACAGCTTTCTTTCTGGGAATGGAAAGACAGAAACAAGAAAAGAATTATATAGATGAACTTGAAAAAGATAATGGTGATCGGGTGAATGACATTACGGAAATCTGCAGTGTGGTTGAAGACTATTACAGATGCCTCTTTACGGAGGAGGAAAATGATGATGAGTGCATGAAAAGAATACTTGACACTGTGTCCGCAAAGCTCTCCAGTGAGCATGCTGATTGCTGCGACAGGGATATAACGACTCAGGAAGTGATGGAAGCTATAATGGGTGGAAAGTCCAATAAGAGCCCCGGCTCCGATGGCCTGACCTACGAGTTCTATAAAGAGTTCATTGATTTTTTAGCCCCCATCTTGGTGACTGTAATACAGAATATTGAAAGAACACAGCAAGTACCTCATTCCATGACACTCAGCATCATCACGATCATATATAAAAATAAAGGTAGCAAACTCAAATTAGAAAACTTCAGACCCATCAGTCTGCTAAACACAGACTACAAAATATTGGCAAAAGTGTTGGGCAGTAGAATCGGGAAAATAATAAATACAATTGTGGCACCGACACAGGCATATGGGATACCGGGTAGGGACATCAGCGACACCATAATAACAGTTAGAGATGTAATTCATCATATGAACACGAACGGAGAAGGAGGGATTGTTTTGGGGGTCGACCTAAATAAAGCTTTTGACCGAGTAAATCACAATTTTCTCCTCAGCACTTTAAAACGGTTTGGGTTTGGAAGTAGAATGATTACGTGGGTTGAATTACTATACAAAAACGCAAAGAGCCAAGTCAAGTGCAATGGGTTCCTAACAAACACTTTTCCATTACAGCGTTCTGTTAGGCAGGGATGTCCCATGTCCTCCCTCCTATATAGTTTATCTGTTGAACCCTTAGCAACGTTCATAAATAGTAACAATAACATTAGGGGGATTGAACTACCGGGAGGAGGGAGGGTTACCATGTTGCAATACGCAGATGATACAACAATAACAGTTCAGAATGCAGACAGTGTACAAGAGGTAATAAACCATATTGAGATTTATGGCAGAGCGTCTGGGGCGAAAATTAACATAGGGAAATCGGAAATTCTATATGTGGGTAAGGACAATAATAACCGGTGCAAACTCAACTTTAAAATAGCAGAAGACCAGATCAAAGTATTGGGGATTTATCTAGGAGTGAATGAGAAGGCAGCCAGAGATTATACGTGGACAGGGGTAATAAATAGAATAAAAAGAACAATTAAAGCTGCAAGCAGCGATGAACGGGCCCTCGCACTCACGGCCACCGCCCCCCATAAGCATATCAGAAACGATACCACCCACAACTTCCTATGTCAAACCATTCAAAAGTTATAGCAGAAAAAAGGGACAACCAATCAGAAGAAGGGGCGGGGCTAGTTCAGGCCAATGAAGGTCAAGGACTCATTACAGAGTCCCATGACACCACCCACGACTCTCTATGTCAAAACATTCAAATGTTATATCATGAAATAGGGACAACCAATCAGAAGAAGGGGCGGGGCTAATTTTCACCAATTATGGTCAAGGGCTCTATACCGAGTCCCATGACACCACCCACGACTCTTTATGTCAAACCATTCAAAAGTTATGGCAGAGAAAAGTATTCTAGGGGGCGCTGTTGAGCCGTTAGGCCACGCCCATTAATGCAAACCATGAAATATCAAATGTATCGCCAAGCCTGGCTTGCATGTAAAATTTGGTGACTTCTGGAGAACTATCAATTATGGACCAATCAGATGAAGGGGACGCGCGCTTTTTCGCATCTAGCGTCGCCACGGTAACACTTTTGAAAGAGAAAAGTAATGCGCGTAGTCGCAAGATGAAGACGCACATTTTGATGTATAACACAACTGGGTGCACGTTACGGTTCGGGCCGTATTAATTGCCGAAGGAATAGCATAAATTGCGCCAAAATTACACAATAAATTAAAAATGGCTGACTTCCTGTTCGGTTTCCGGGGGGCGCTGTTGAGCCATTTTGCCACGCCCATTAATTTAACCATAAAATATCAAATTTATCGCCAGGCCTGCCTTGCATGCAAAATTTGGTGACTTTTGGCGAACTATCAAATATGGACCAATCAGATGAAGGGGGGCGCGCCTTATGGCGTCTAGCGTCACCACGGTAACACTTTTGAAAGAGAAAAGTAATGCGCGTAGTCGCAGGATAGAGACGCACATTTTGATGTATAACACATCTGGGTGCACGTTACGGTTCGGGCCGTATTAATTCTCGAAGGAATGGCTCATATTGCTCCAAAATTACGCGATTAATTCAGAATGTTCAAAATGGCCGACTTCCTGTTCGGTTTCGGCCATGGCGCCAAGAGACTTTTCTTTAAGTTGCGACATGATACAGGTGTGTACCGATTTTCGTTCATGTACGTCACACCGTATTCTGGGGCTTTGAGGCACAAAGTTTTTTCGGTCTGAACCAACCAGATGAAGGGTGGGCGCGCTTTTTGGTGTCTAGCGTCGCCACGGTAACGCTTTTGAAAGAGAAAAGTAATGCGTGTTGTCGCAGGATGAAGACGCACATTTTGATGTATAACACACTTGGGGGCACGTTACGGTTCGGGCCGTATTAACTGCCGAAGGAATGGCATAAATTGCGCCAAAGTGACACGATTAATTCAAAATGGCTGACTTCCTGTTCGGTTTCGGCCATGTCGCCAAGAGACTTTTCTTTAAGTTGTGTACTGATACAGGTGTGTAGCGATTTTCGTGCATGTACGTCAAACCGTATTGTGGGGCTTGAGCCACAAAGTTTTCCGGGGGGCGCTGTTGAGCCATTTTGCCACGCCCATTAATGTAAACCATTAAATATCAAATTTTTCGCCAGGCCTGACTTGCATGCAAAATTTGGTGACTTTTTGGGCACGTTAAGGGGGGCAAAAAGGCCTTCCTTTTGTCAGAAGAAAAAGAAAAAGAAAAAGAAAAAGAAAAAAAAAAATTCCTACAGATACAATAGGGCCTTCGCACTGAAGGTGCTCGGGCCCTAATTAATTATTGGAAATTAAGAAGCTTGAAACTAAAAGGCAAGATTATTATAATAAATGCTTTGCTGATGTCAAAACTGATACATTTTATAGCGACTATAGAAATGCCGGAGTGGGTGGTGAAAGAGTTAAACTCTATCATTTCTCTTTTTCTTTGGGATGGTAAGGGAGTGAGAATATCTCACCAGACATTAATGGCTGGGTATGAGGAGGGAGGGCTTAAGTTGGTAAATATTGAAATAAAAAAGAAGGCAATTAGGATAAAGACGATTGTTAAATATTTGTATGATAAGGTAGATTATGCGTGGAAACGTTTCTTCAGGCAATATATACATAAGGCTGGGAAGTGCGAAGAATATGGTCTCTTGATGGCTTTAAAAAAACATATGCACGAAGGCATCCCGGAGTTCTATAGGGAGGTGTTCAGTGCCTGGGCTGCATTTTTGCCACAGATAGACTATGACTGCACAGATATAAATATGGTTATCAATAACCCCATCTTCTTAAATAACAAAATGTTAAATCATGATAACACACTCTATAATGCTATCTTTTTTAGAGCTGGGATAAGACAAGTTAAAAACATAATGTATGAGGTAATGCCTGGCCTCCTGCCAGAGCATTCAATTGTGGATATGATCAGACATGCTGATTTTGATGATCATGATATTAAAAGAGGAACTATTATTAATACATATGATAAATCAAAAGCAGTATGAACATGGAATGGATAGCGAGGATAAATAGTGATGACGAAAAAAGGACGGAGGGGGATTGGCCGGAGCTGTATATAGAAAGAGAGAATTATAGGATCTGCTTGAGTAAACTGAAGGTGAAGATTGTATATGGCATAATGTTGGAAAAAGTCTTAAAGAGGCCTGCCTCGGATACAATGTGGAAGGAGAAATATGTGGGAATGAACATAGATGACATATGGCGTAGTAGAATAAAATATAATAGTATAGAATGTGAAGATAATGATTTTAAAATAAAGCATAATAGGATATTTACCAAGATAATATTGCATCAAATAAATAAAAATTTGAGTAGAATGTGTGATGTGTGTATGAACGGGGAGGAAGATTTCTTTCATTTATTTTTGGATTGTACTTGTTTGGTTCAGTTTTTCGACAGGTTGAAACACACTTTGGTCGAGCATTGGGGAAGTAAATTCATACATAGATTTCATTGGGAACAACTCCTTTTGTTTGGTACAAGTGTTAAAAGCAAAGTTATAAATACCAACCTGCTCAATTTTGTTTTAAGTCACGCTAGACTGGCAATCAGGCTGAGGAGAAACTACTCCCACTTTGAAGGAAAGATGGTGGATGTTTGGGTGATTTTCAAATCAATTTTAAAGAAGGACTTACATCTGGTTTTGAAATATAGTAAAACAGCCTTTGTTGATGCTTTTGTTGACGGAAATAAGTTGGTTGAAGTAACAGAGTTAGACAAGTTGATACTCCACATCTGAAGGGTCTTCATTGGAAGCTATTTTGCGTGTTTCCTTTCTTCTTTGAATCCCTATGTTGAGGGCATCATAATGTGTTTCTATTTCCTTTGGTTTGGGAGTATGTTTTGGTTTTGGGTACGACGCTGTGCATGTGACAATTTACTTGGAGATTTGATTGTTGTATGTTTTCGGAAAAGGAAATGTTTTGACTTGATACTGTGACGAAATGGTAGAAGATTTTGACTGTATAACAATGTTGTAAACCACTTTTCTTGTATACATTTTCATAATAAAAGAAAAAAAAAAAAAAAAAGATGCGCCCCGATCTCGTCTGATCTCGGAAGCTAAGCAGGGTCGGGCCTGGTTAGTACTTGGATGGGAGACAGCCTGGGAATACCAGGTGCTGTAAGCTTTTTCAACCAGCAGAGAGCGCTCTCGCTTAATCTACCCACACATATTTCAACGTGGTAACAGCGACAGCTCACGCCCTAAAGTGTTTTGCACATGGTTAAGGCACATTAACTCCAACAAATAAGCGCTTCTAAATTATTATCACCAACAAATCAATGACTTGTATTATATACTTATCTTCAACTCCATATAAGAAGTATTTCAAGCTACAGCTTCAGCTTACGGCCATACCAGCCTGGATGCGCCCGATCTCGTCTGATCTCGGGAGCTAAGCAGGGTCGGGCCTGGTTAGTACTTGGATGGGAGACCGCCTGGGAATACCAGGTGCTGTAAGCATTTTCAACCAGCAGAGAGCGCTCTCGCTTAATCTACCCACACATATTTCAACGTGGTAACAGCGACAGCTCACGCCCTAAAGTGTTTTGCACATGGTTAAGGCACTTTAACTCCAACAAATAAGCGCTTCTAAATTATTATCACCAACAAATCAATGACTTATATTATATGACTTATCTTCAACTCCATATAAGAGGTATTTCAAGCTGCAGCTCCTGCTAACGGCCATACCAGCCTGGATGCGCCCGATCTCGTCTGATCTCGGAAGCTAAGCAGGGTCGGGCCTGGTTAGTACTTGGATGGGAGACGGCCTGGGAATACCAGGTGCTGTAAGCTTTTTCAACCAGCAGAGAGCGATCTCGCTTAATCTACCCACACATATTTCAACGTGGTAACAGCGACAGCTCACGCCCTAAAGTGTTTTGCACATGGTTAAGGCACTTTAACTCCAACAAATAAAACCAACAAATCAATGACTTATATTCTATGACTTATCTTCAACTCCATATAAGAGGTATTTCAAGCTGCAGCTTCTGCTTACGGCCATACCAGCCTGGATGCGCCCGATCTCGTCTGATCTCGGAAGCTAAGCAGGGTCGGACCTCGTTAGTACTTGGATGGGAGACCGCCTGGGAATACCAGGTGCTGTAAGCATTTTCAACCAGCAGAGAACGCTCTCGCTTAATCTACCCACACACATTTCAACGTGGTAACAGCGACAGCTCACGTCCTAAAGTGTTTTGCACATGGTTAAGGCACTTTAACTCCAACAAATAAAACCAACAAATCAATGACTTATATTCTATGACTTATCTTCAACTCCATATAAGAGGTATTTGAAGCTGCAGCTTCTACTTACGGCCATACCAGCCTGGATGCGCCCGATCTCGTCTGATCTCGGAAGCTAAGCAGGGTCGGGCCTGGTTAGTACTTGGATGGGAGACCGCCTGGGAATACCAGGTGCTGTAAGCTTTTTCAACCAGCAGAGAGCGCTCTCGCTTAATCTACCCACACATATTTCAACGTGGTAACAGCGACAGCTCACGTCCTAAAGTGTTTTGCACATGGTTAAGGCACTTTAACTCCAACAAATAAGTGCTTCTAAATTATTATCACCAACAAATCAATGACTTATATTATATGACTTATCTTCAACTCCATATAAGAGGTATTTCAAGCTGCAGCTTCTGCTTACGGCCATACCAGCCTGGATGCGTGCGATCTCGTCTGATCTCGGAAGCTAAGTAGGGTCGGGCCTGGTTCGTACTTGGATGGGAGACCGCCTGGGAATACCAGGTGCTGTAAGCTTTTTCAACCAGCAGAGAGCGCTCTCGCTTAATCTACCCACACATATTTCAACGTGGTAACAGCGACAGCTCACGTCCAAAAGTGTTTTTCACATGGTTAAGGCACTTTAACTCCAACAAATAAGCGCTTCTAAATTATTATCACCAACAAATCAATGACTTATATTATATGACTTATCTTCAACTCCATATAAGAGGTATTTCAAGCTGCAGCTTCTGCTTACGGCCATACCAGCCTGGATGCGCCCGATCTCGTCTGATCTCGGAAGCTAAGCAGGGTCGGGCCTTGTTAGTACTTGGATGGGAGACCGCCTGGGAATACCAGGTGCTGTAAGCTATTTCAACCAGCAGAGAGCGCTCACGCTTAATCTACCCACACATATTTCAACGTGGTAACAGCGACAGCTCACGTCCTAAAGTGTTTTGCACATGGTTAAGGCACTTTAACTCCAACAAATAAAACCAACAAATCAATGACTTATATTCTATGACTTATCTTCAACTCCATATAAGAGGTATTTCAAGCAGCAGCTTCTGCTTACGGCCATACCAGCCTGGATGCGCCCGATCTTGTCTGATCTCGGAATCTAAGCAGGGTCGGGCCTGGTTAGTACTTGGATGGGAGACCGCCTGGGAATACCAGGTGCTGTAAGCTTTTTCAACCAGCAGAGAACGCTCTCGCTTAATCTACCCACACATATTTCAACGTGGTAACAGCGACAGCTCACGTCCTAAAGTGTTTTGCACATGGTTAAGGCACTTTAACTCCAACAAATAAGCGCTTCTAAATTATTATCACCAACAAATCAATGACTTGTATTATATGACTTATCTTCAACTCCATATAAGAAGTATTTCAAGCTGCAGCTTCAGCTTACGGCCATACCAGCCTGGATGCGCCCGATCTCGTCTGATCACGGAACCTAAGTAGGGTCGGGCCTGGTTCGTACTTGGATGGGAGACCGCCTGGGAATACCAGGTGCTGTAAGCTTTTTCAACCAGCAGAGAGCGCTCTCGCTTAATCTACCCAAACATATTTCAACGTGGTAACAGCGACAGCTCACGTCCTAAAGTGTTTTGCACATGGTTAAGGCACTTTAACTCCAACAAATAAAACCAACAAATCAATGACTTATATTCTATGACTTATCTTCAACTCCATATAAGAGGTATTTCAAGCTGCAGCTTCTGCTTACGGCCATACCAGCCTGGATGCGCCTGATCTCGTCTGATCTCGGAAGCTAAGCAGGGTTGGGCCTGGTTAGTACTTGGATGGGAGACCGCCTGGGAATAGCAGGTGCTGTAAACTTTTTCAACCAGCAGAGAACGCTCTCGCTTAATCTACCCACACATATTTCAACGTGGTAACAGCAACAGCTCACGTCCAAAAGTGTTTTTCACATGGTTAAGGCACTTTAACTCCAACAAATAAGCGCTTCTAAATTATTATCACCAACAAATCAATGACTTATATTATATGACTTATCTTCAACTCCATATAAGAGGTATTTCAAGCTGCAGCTTCAGCTTCAGCTTACGGCCATACCAGCCTGGATGCGCCCGATCTCATCTGATCTCGGAAGCTAAGCAGGGTCGGGCCTGGTTAGTACTTGGATGGGAGACCGCCTGGGAATACCAGGTGCTGTAAGCTTTTTCAACCAGCAGAGAGCGCTCTCGCTTAATCTACCCACACATATTTCAACGTGGTAACAGCGACAGCTCACGTCCTAAAGTGTTTTGCACATGGTTAAGGCACTTTAACTCCAACAAATAAGCGCTTCTAAATTATTATCACCAACAAATCAATGACTTGTATTATATACTTATCTTCAACTCCATATAAGAAGTATTTCAAGCTGCAGCTTCAGCTTACGGCCATACCAGCCTGGATGTGCCCGATCTCGTCTGATCTCGGAAGCTAAGCAGGGTCGGGCCTGGTTAGTACTTGGATGGGAGACCGCCTGGGAATACCAGGTGCTGTAAGCTTTTTCAACCAGCAGAGAGCGCTCTCGCTTAATCTACCCACACATATTTCAACATGGTAAGAGCGACAGCTCACGTCCTAAAGTGTTTTGCACATGGTTAAGGCTCTTTAATTCCAACAAATAAAACCAACAAATCAATGACTTATATTCTATGACTTATCTTCAACTCCATATCAGAGGTATTTCAAGCTGCAGCTTCTATTTACGGCCATACCAGCCTGGATGCGCCCGATCTCGTCTGATCTCGGAAGCTAAGCAGGGTCGGGCCTGGTTAGTACTTGGATGGGAGACCGCCTGGGAATACCAGGTGCTGTAAGCTTTTTCAACCAGCAGAGAACGGTCTCGCTTAATCTAGCCACACATATTTCAACGTGGTAACAGCGACAGCTCACGTCCTAAAGTGTTTTGCACATGGTTAAGGCACTTTAACTCCAACAAATAAAACCAACAAATCAATGACTTATATTCTATGACTTATCTTCAACTCCATATAAGAGGTATTTCAAGCTGCAGCTTCTGCTTACGGCCATACCAGCCTGGATGCGCCCGATCTTGTCTGATCTCGGAAGCTAAGCAGGGTCGGGCCTTGTTAGTACTTGGATGGGAGACCGCCTGGGAATACCAGGTGCTGTAAGCTTTTTCAACCAGCAGAGAGCGCTCACGCTTAATCTACCCACACATATTTCAACGTGGTAACAGCGACAGCTCACGTCCTAAAGTGTTTTGCACATGGTTAAGGCACTTTAACTCCAACAAATAAAACCAACAAATCAATGACTTATATTCTATGACTTATCTTCAACTCCATATAAGAGGTATTTCAAGCAGCAGCTTCTGCTTACGGCCATACCAGCCTGGATGCGCCCGATCTCGTCTGATCTCGGAAGCTAAGCAGGGTCGGGCCTGGTTAGTACTTGGATGGGAGACAGCCTGGGAATACCAGGTGCTGTAAGCTTTTTCAACCAGCAGAGAACGCTCTCGCTTAATCTACCCACACATATTTCAACGTGGTAACAGCGACAGCTCACGTCCTAAAGTGTTTTGCACATGGTTAAGGCACTTTAACTCCAACAAATAAGCGCTTCTAAATTATTATCACCAACAAATCAATGACTTGTATTATATGACTTATCTTCAACTCCATATAAGAAGTATTTCAAGCTGCAGCTTCAGCTTACGGCCATACCAGCCTGGATGCGCCCGATCTCGTCTGATCTCGGAAGCTAAGCAGGGTCGGGCCTGGTTAGTACTTGGATGGGAGACCGCCTGGGAATACCAGGTGCTGTAAGCTTTTTCAACCAGCAGAGAGCGCTCTCGCTTAATCTACCCACACATATTTCAACGTGGTAACAGCGACAGCTCACGTCCAAAAGTGTTTTGCACATGGTTAAGGCACTTTAACTCCAACAAATAAAACCAACAAATCAATTACTTATATTCTATGACTTATCTTCAACTCCATATAAGAGGTATTTCAAGCTGCAGCTTCTGCTTACGGCCATACCAGCCTGGATGCGCCCGATCTCGTCTGATCTCGGAAGCTAAGCAGGGTCGGGCCTGGTTAGTACTTGGATGGGAGACCGCCTGGGAATACCATGTGTTGTAAGCTTTTTCAACCAGCAGAGAGCGCTCACGCTTAATCTACCCACACATATTTCAACGTGGTAAGAGCGACAGCTCACGTCCAAAAGTGTTTTGCACATGGTTAAGGCACTTTAACTCCAACAAATAAAACCAACAAATCAATTACTTATATTCTATGACTTATCTTCAACTCCATATAAGAGGTATTTCAAGCTGCAGCTTCTGCTTACGGCCATACCAGCCTGGATGCGCCCGATCTCGTCTGATCTCGGAAGCTAAGCAGGGTCGGGCCTGGTTAGTACTTGGATGGGAGACCGCCTGGGAATACCATGTGTTGTAAGCTTTTTCAACCAGCAGAGAGCGCTCACGCTTAATCTACCCACACATATTTCAACGTGGTAAGAGCGACAGCTCACGTCCAAAAGTGTTTTGCACATGGTTAAGGCACTTTAACTCCAACAAATAAAACCAACAAATCAATTACTTATATTCTATGACTTATCTTCAACTCCATATAAGAGGTATTTCAAGCTGCAGCTTCTGCTTACGGCCATACCAGCCTGGATGCGCCTGATCTCGTCTGATCTCGGAAGCTAAGCAGGGTTGGGCCTGGTTAGTACTTGGATGGGAGACCGCCTGGGAATAGCAGGTGCTGTAAGCTTTTTCAACCAGCAGAGAACGCTCTCGCTTAATCTACCCACACATATTTCAACGTGGTAACAGCGACAGCTCACGTCCAAAAGTGTTTTTCACATGGTTAAGGCACTTAACTCCAACAAATAAGCGCTTCTAAATTATTATCACCAACAAATCAATGACTTATATTATATGACTTATCTTCAACTCCATAAAAGAGGTATTTCAAGCAGCAGCTTCTGCTTACGGCCATACCAGCCTGGATACGCCCGATCTTGTCTGATCTCGGAAGCTAAGCAGGGTCGGGCCTGGTTAGTACTTGGATGGGAGACCGCCTGGGAATACCAGGTGCTGTAAGCATTTTCAACCAGCAGAGAGCGCTCTCGCTTAATCTACCCACACATATTTCAACGTGGTAACAGCGACAGCTCACGTCCTAAAGTGTTTTGCACATGGTTAAGGCACTTTAACTCCAACAAATAAAACCAACAAATCAATGATTATATTCTATGACTTATCTTCAACTCCATATAAGAGGTATTTCAAGCTGCAGCTTCAGTTTATGGCCATACCAGCCTGGATGCGCCCGATCTCGTCTGTTCTCGGAAGCTAAGCAGGGTCGGGCCTGGTTAGTACTTGGATGGGAGACCGCCTGGGAATACCAGGTGCTGTAAGCTTTTTCAACCAGCAGAGAACGCTCTCGCTTAATCTACCCACACATATTTCAACTTTGTAACAGCGACAGCTCACGTCCTAAAGTGTTTTGCACATGGTTAAGGCACTTTAACTCCAACAAATAAAACCAACAAATCAATGATTATATCCTATGACTTATCTTCAACTCCATATAAGAGGTATTTCCAGCAGGAGCTTCTGCTTACGGCCATACCAGCCTGGATGCGCCCAATCTCATCTGATCTCGGAAGCTAAGCAGGGTCGGGCCTGGTTAGTACTTGGATGGGAGACCGCCTGGGAATACCAGGTGCTGTAAGCTTTTTCAACCAGCAGAGAGCGCTCTCTCTTAATCTACCCACACATATTTCAACGTGGTAACAGCGACAGCTCACGCCCTAAAGTGTTTTGCACATGGTTAAGGCACTTTAACTCCAACAAATAAAACCAACAAATCTATGACTTATATTCTATGACTTATCTTCAACTCCATATAAGAGGTATTTCAAGCTGCAGCTTCTGCTTACGGCCATACCAGCCTGGATGCGCCTGATCTCGTCTGATCTCGGAAGCTAAGCAGGGTCGGGCCTGGTTATTATTTGGATGGGAGACCGCCTGGGAATACCAGGAGCTGTAAGCTTTTTCAACCAGCAGAGAGCGCTCTCGCTTAATCTACCCACACATATTTCAACGTGGTAAGAGCGACAGCTCACGTCCTAAAGTGTTTTGCACATGGTTAAGGCACTTTAACTCCTACAAATAAGCGCTTCTAAATTATTATCACCAACAAATCAATGACTTGTATTATATGACTCTTCTTCAACTCCATATAAGAGGTATTTCCAGCAGGAGCTTCTGCTTACGGCCATACCAGCCTGGCCACGCCCTCTGACTTCCTGTTTGTGCAGGAAGAGTGACGTGGCAGTTTGGTTCATGGTGGATGAAGGAGAGACAAAGTTCAGATTGGAAAACAAACGAAAAAGGCTCAGAGAAGTGGAGAACAACAACACCTCCCCCGGCAGCAGTTGCTGCAGGGGGGCTACTCCAAGGGAGTATAAAAAAACTAAAACGGATTACTCGGTGATGAAGGTGGATAACGGACTGGACATGAGCTCAGCTATGACGGACAAAATGGAGTCGGAGGGGATCCCAAGGCAAAAGATGGCCTGCGCAATGGTCGGAGCCGGAGAGAAAGAGAAGAGAGCGGGAGAGGGGCCCGAGGCAGAGAAAGTGGAGAAAAGGAGGACGGGAGGACAACACAGCGGAGCGGTGTGGAAGGGGGCAGAGGAGGAGACGGCAGCAAGGGTGGCGGAGCCGAGAGCTGCAAAAGAATGTTGGGATCAAGCGGAAGACCAGAAAAAACTTGTAGTAAATGTGGAGATAGAGGGAGATGATGCCATCTCCCTCATGGAACTCTTGAAAGCTGTGAGTGTTACATGCGGTCGTGTCGTTGGCTGCCGAGTAAAGGCGGACAGAAAGTGGGAACTAACAATGGGCAACCCGCACGGGAAAAACAGACTGTTAGATGGTTTCAAGATAAGAGATTCGCGAGTGATCGCCTCTGAAATAATGAAGGACACGAGAGTGGTCTCATTTTTAAGTCTTCCTATTTATATCACTGATGAGCAGATTTTCACAAAGCTGGCACATTGGGGAGTAGAGCCGGTCTCACCAATCAAGAAGAGAAAATGGCCTGGCACGGACATATTCGACGGCACCAGGTTCCTGAAAGTCAGGTTCCCAGAGTCGGTGGCGGCTCTGCCGTATAGCACGAAATTTGACACGCTCGAGGGTCCGGAGTATTTCAGGATCATCCATAACAACCAAATGAGGGTGTGCAGACTGTGCCTACAGCAGGGGCACATTCTGCGGGAATGTCCTGAGTTCCTGTGTTACAAATGTAACAAACAAGGACACTATGCAAGAGAATGTGCACGCATGACGGAACGAACCGGCGGAGAGCAGGAGGAGAAGGAGGAGAAGGAGGAGACGGAGGAGTTGGTGGAGGAGAGCGAGGCAGAAAAGAAGGAGGCGGCGGAGGAAGAGGAGGAGGAGGAAGACGGAGAAGGAGAGGTTGAGAGCCTGGTGGGGGACATGGAGGAGGAAGCGGTGGAGGAATCGATGGAGGAAGCAGGGAGTGACGAGGGAGGAGATGTCGCAGAGGATGCAAAGGAGGGGAGCAGTGGAGATGAGGAGGAACGAGGCGGACAAGATTGGGGTGAAGGACAAGGCAGCGGGGGGTCGCTTCCTTGTGCGCAGCAGAGAGTCACCAGGCGGGGTGGTGAGAATCCTGCTGAGACGGAGGACGTGGAGACCGGAAACGGAGCGAGGGGGATATCGAGGAAAAGATCAGGTACGAGAAAAGGGCGAGCACAGAAGAAACGTATGCACAATGAGGAAACTTCTAATATCCACCGGTGATGGTCCGTTTCTCCTCCTTATCATGGTGTTAATGCCAATAACAGTGGCATCCATTAATGCAAACGGGCTGAGAGACAAGACGAAGTTCGAAAGCATGATAAGATTAAGTAAGGCGGATGTAATATGCTTACAAGAAACTCATTGGGATGCAGTAACGGAGCGAGACATGATAAAGCTGTGGGATGGGGAATGCTTCTCTAGCCATGGAACTAACATTGCAAGGGGAGTGGCGATTTTGTGTAAAAGGGACAGTGGAATTAAGGCCACGATGAGGGCTAAAGATGGAGAAGGAAGATGGATTAATATAGATTGTGTAGCTCAGGATGTGAATTATAATATTTTAAATGTCTATGCACCGAATACAGAGGGCGATCGCACAGCCTTCTTTAGGAAATTTTATAAAATAGCCGAAAAGTGTGATGTTATAATAGGAGATTTTAATGTGAAATTGTGTCATCTGGATATAAACGAAAGTTGTGTATGGAGACAAGATGCCTCAAGAAAGGTTCTAAATGACTTTATGATGGTTAACAACTGGTGCGACGTATGGAGAGTGAAAAATCCTGATAAGAGGCAATATTCAAGGGCGCAAGTGGTTCAAGGGGTTCTAAAACGAACCAGAATTGATTTGTGCTTAACGAAGACATCGCATATACGATTATTTAATAATGTGGATTATAAATGGATACACTTAAGCGATCACGCCATACTATCATTAGAAATGGGGGAACAGGAAGAGAAAAGGGGAGGGGGGACATGGCACTTAAATGCACATCTCTTGTACGATGTGAATTATAATAGAGCCATTAGGCAACTAATTTTGAGCGTAAGCTCACAACCGGGTTTTGAAAAGAATATAATACAAGGCTGGGAGGACTTGAAGACAAAAATAAAAGGGAAATCCATACAATATGCGAAAAGGTTTCGGGCGAGACAACAGAAGAAAGAAAGAATGCTAAGAGCAGAAATCGAAAAGGTTGAGAGACAGAAAGGCTCGGAGGGGAATAAGTTAATAAGATTGCATACCGAGTTAAAAGAGTTGGAGAGGTTGAAATGCGAAGGGGCTATATTAAGGAGCAAAGCGCAGTATGCGGTGGAAGGAGAAAAAAATACCGGCTTCTTCCTGAACTTGGAAAAAAGAAGGCAAAACAAATGCTACATAGCGGAAGTGATAAATGAAAAGGGAGAGACAACAGCTGACTTTGTAGAGATCTTAGAGACAGTCCAGAATTATTATACCCATCTTTTTGAAACAGAGGGGACAGATGATGGGATAACAGAGGAGATCCTGGCAAAATGTGAGATGAAGTTAGCTGAAGAAGACACACTCATGTGCGACCAGGAGATGAAGGAAGAGGATATTGATTTGGCAATAAAACAATTAGTACTAAATAAAAGTCCAGGTAGTGATGGACTAACAGCGAATTTTTATAAACAATTCAGTGATATATTGAAACCAATATTGTTAAATTTATACAGAACAATAGAATTAACACAATCCGTGCCGGCATCTATGGCAAGAGGGATCATAACGATCATATATAAGAAAGGGGATAAACGAAATCTAGCCAATTATAGGCCTATAACACTACTAAACACGGATTACAAAATATTGATGAAAGTACTAGCAAACAGAATAAAACAGGTCGTGCACACTATCGTAGAGCCCTCTCAGGCTTATAGTGTGCCGGGAAGGGAAGTTTCAGATATTTTGAATACTGTCAGAGACACAGTAGAATTTTTGAAAACTACCAGCAAAGAGGGCATTCTGGTCTCACTGGACTTCAACAAAGCCTTTGATAGAGTCGAACACAAATTTATGTTCAAAGTTTTGGAGAGGGTGGGATTTGGAGCGCGTTTTCTCGGGTGGATTAGGTTAATGTACGCCAACGCCACTGGCAGTGTGAAGTGTAACGGGGTGGTTACCGATCCTTTTCCGCTTCGAAGGTCGGTGAGACAGGGATGTCCACTGTCCTCAATTTTGTATACAATAATCGTGGAAACACTGGGTGTCCTTATTAAAAAAGATTCAGAAATAAAAGGTATAGAATTACCTGGAGGGGAGATGTGCACCATACAACAGTTTGCTGATGATACCACGTTACTGATTAAAGACATAAATAGTGTACATAGAATAATAAACTTGGTAGAACGATATGGTAGAGCCTCAGGAGCTAAAATAAATCCAGATAAATCAGAAATCATGTTCATCAATATGAAGGGGCCGCCGCAAAATGAATTACCGGTACAATTACAAGCAGAACATATCAAAATATTGGGTACATACATTGGGGTAAACAGTGAAACGGCCAGGGACATGACATGGACTAGTATAATTAAAAGGATAGAAGCAATTTTGTGCTATTGGCGAATGAGGAACCTGAAACTCAATGGGAAGGTGGTGGTATTAAATAGCTTGGTAATGTCTAAAATATATTATGCACTCACGGTGATAGATCTACCCTTATGGGCACTAAACAAACTAAATGAGATTATGACAGTTTTCTTGTGGGGGACAACGGTGGGGAAAATCGCAAGAAAAACATTAATAGGGAAATATGAAGAGGGAGGGCTAAAATTACTAGACATAGAAAGTAAGAAAAATGCTTTCAGGATTAAATTGGTCAGAAAATATCTGTACGATGACACGGCTTACGGCTGGAAGGGTCTTATGCAGTTTTTTTTAAATCGAGTGCTCGGAATAGGAGATTTTGTCCTGCTTATGAAACCGAAGAGGCCGATGACAGCGGGAGTCCCATTATTTTATAGGGAGGTCCTCGAAGCACAAGCTGGCTTCCTGGAGCATATAGAATATGGGGCGAATTCTATAAGCCTAATAAGAGAACTGCCGATATTTTTAAATAAATATATAAAGAAAGAAAATAAAATGTTGTATAATAACAAAATGATAAGAGCTGGACTAGTACAGCTGAAAGATATAATGTATGAATTTGTGCCCGGTTTTTTGCCGACGCAGGCCGTGGTGGATAGTATAAGGGAAGTTGATTATAATTCAACATACACGGTCATAGAGAATTATTATAAGACTATTCAGAGAAGTATCCCACAACAATGGAGAAGGCTGATAGAAACAGGTACAGCTAGAGATAGGACGAGCAAACTCCCAGAGCTGGGAATTAAGCGAGAGGGGGAAAACAAGAGCTTCAGTCTGATCTCCTGCAAGGAAATCTACGAGCGTTTTTTAGTGAACGTCACGAAATCACCGGCCTCCTTGTCGTATTGGAGCAAGGTCTTTCCACAGAAAGAGGGGTGGAAAATATGGGAGAAATGGAAAGTACAGGGTAACAGCATCGAGGCTGAGGACAATGATTTCAAAATAAGACACAATAAAATTTTTACTAATGTGGTTTTACATCAACTGGATAAAGCTGTAGACAGAGATTGTGATGTTTGTGGCTTATTGCCGGAAACGCTGATGCATATGTTTGATATTTGTCCTGAGTTATCTGGCTTTTTTGGGTTATTGAAGAAATGTCTAATAGAAAAATTGGGAATGGTGTGGGACGGAAGGGATTCATGGGAGTTTTTTCTTTTATTTGGAAACTGGCAATACAGTAAAATTAGAAACGAAATGCTGTGCAGATTTATGTTGAGCCATGCACGATGGGCAATAAGGGCACGAAGAAACAAGGCACATTACGAACGAAGGGTTATTGCAATATGGCCGATTTTTCAAAACATAGTGAAGAAACAGATTCGATACAGGTTGATACATGGGGTAGACCATTTTGAACGACTGTATGTGAAGGATGCCAATCTCCTATCCCTTGATAAAGAAAAGAGGATTGTGTGGAATTGGTAGCTCTTTTTGGACTGTGTAGTTGGGAAATTGTGTGTTATAAAAAAAAAAAAAAAAAAAAAAAAAAAAAAAAAAAAAAAAAAAATTGGCTACTTCATCTTTTGAAAATTGTGCACAGTGATCATGTAGTTGGAATGATTTTTCACCCTGTGGGATGGCTGAACGAATGATGCTGGGTTTTGAAATGCCACTATGTGCAAATCAGGTTTGTTTTTGTAATTCGAGTGCTGATGTTGTTTTTCTTTTCTTTTGAAAAAAGGACCTGAGTGTAAATGTCACAGAGATAGGAAAATGTGTTGGAAATGGATACTGTAAACAAAAATATATTTTTTTTGTAAATATATTTTCATAATAAAAGACAAAAAAAAAAAAAAAAAGATGCGCCCATTCTCATCTGATCTCGGAAGCTAAGCAGGGTCGGGCCTGGTTAGTACTTGGATGGGAGACCGCCTGGGAATACCAGGTGCTGTAAGCTTTGTCAACCAGCAGAGAGCGCTCTCGCTTAATCTACCCACACATATTTCAACGTGGTAACAGCGACAGCTCACGTCCTGAAATGTTTTGCACATGGTTAAGGCACTTTAACTCCGACAAATAAAACCAACAAATCAATGACTTATATTCTATGACTTATCTTCAACTCCATATCAGAGGAATTTCAAGCTGCAGCTTCTGCTTACGACCATACCAGCCTGGATGCGCCTGATCTCGTCTGATCTCAGAAGCTAAGCAGGGTCCGGCCTGGTTAGTACTTGGATGGGAGACCGCCTGGGAATACCAGGTGCTGTAAGCTTTTTCAACCAGCAGAGAGCGCTCTCGCTTAATCTACCCACACATATTTCAACGTGGTAACAGCGACAGCTCACGTCCTAAAGTGTTTTGCACATGGTTAAGGCACTTTAACTCCAACAAATAAAACCAACAAATCAATGACTTATATTCTATGACTTATCTTCAACTCTATATAAGAGGTATTTCAAGCTGCAGCTTCTGCTTACGGCCATACCAGCCTGGATGCACCCGATCTTGTCTGATCTCGGAAGCTAAGCAGGGTCGGGCCTGGTTAGTACTTGGATGGGAGACTGCCTGGGAATACCAGGTGCTGTAAGCTTTTTCAACCAGCAGAGAGCGCTCTCGCTTAATCTACCCACACATATTTCAACGTGGTAACAGCGACAGCTCACGTCCTAAAGTGTTTTGCACATGGTTAAGGCACTTTAACTCCAACAAATAAGCGCTTCTAAATTATTATCACCAACAAATCAATGACTTGTATTATATGACTTATCTTCAACTCCATATAAGAAGTATTTCAAGCTGCAGCTTCAGCTTACGGCCATACCAGCCTGGATGCGCCCGATCTCGTCTGATCTCGGAAGCTAAGCAGGGTCGGGCCTGGTTAGTACTTGGATGGGAGACCGCCTGGGAATACCAGGTGCTGTAAGCTTTTTCAACCAGCAGAGAGCGCTCTCGCTTAATCTACCCACACATATTTCAACGTGGTAACAGCGACAGCTCACGTCCTAAAGTGTTTTGCACATGGTTAAGGCACTTTAACTCCAACAAATACAACCAACAAATCAATTACTTATATTCTATGACTTATCTTCAACTCTATATAAGAGGTATTTCAAGCTGCAGGTTCTGCTTACGGCCATACCAGCCTGGATGCGCCCAATCTCGTCTGATCTCGGAAGCTAAGCAGGGTCGGGCCTGGTTAGTAATTGGATGGGAGACCGCCTGGGAATACCAGGTGCTGTAACCTTTTTCAACCTGCAGAGAACGCTCTCGCTTAATCTACCCACATATATTTCAACGTGGTAATAGCGACAGCTCACGTCCTAAAGTGTTTTGCACATGGTTAAGGCACTTTAACTCCAACAAATAAAACCAACAGATCAATGACTTATATTCTATGACTTATCTTCAACTCCATATAAGAGGTATTTCAAGCTGCAGCTTCTGCTTACGGCCATACCAGCCTCGATGCGCCCGATCTCGTCTGATCTCGGAAGCTAAGCAGGGTCGGGCCTGGTTAGTACTTGGATGGGAGACCGCCTGGGAATACCAGGTGCTGTAAGCTTTTTCAACCAGCAGAGAGCGCTCTCGCTTAAACTACCCACACATATTTCAACGTGGTAACAGCGACAGCTCACGTCCTAAAGTGTTTTGCACATGGTTAAGGCACTTTAACTCCAACAAATAAAACCAACAAATCAATGACATATATTCTATGACTTATCTTCAACTCCATATAAGAGGTATTTCAAGCTGCAGCTTCTGCTTACGGCCATACCAGCCTGGATGCGCCCGATCTTGTCTGATCTCGGAAGCTAAGCAGGGTCGTGCCTGGTTAGTACTTGGATGGGAGACCGCTTGGGAATACCAGGTGCTGTAAGCTTTTTCAACCAGCAGAGAACGCTCTCGCTTAATCTACCCACACATATTTCAACGTGGTAACAGCGACAGCTCACGTCCTAAAGTGATTTGCACATAGTTAAGGCACCTTAACTCCAACAAATAAGCGCTTCTAAATTATTATCACCAACAAATCAATGACTTATATTCTATGACTTATCTTCAACTCCATATAAGAAGTATTTCAAGCTGCAGCTTCATCTTACGGCCATACCAGCCTGGATGCGCCCGATCTCGTCTGATCTCGGAAGGTAAGCAGGGTCGGGCCTGGTTAGTACTTGGATGGGAGACCGCCTGGGAATACCAGGCGCTGTAAGCTTTTTCAACCAGCAGAGAGCGCTCTCGCTTAATCTACCCACACATATTTCAACGTGGTAAGAGCGACAGCTCACGTCCTAAAGTGTTTTGCACATGGTTAAGGCACTTTAACTCCAACAAATAAGTGCTTCTAAATTATTATCACCAACAAATCAATGACTTATATTATATGACTTATCTTCAACTCCATATAAGAGGTATTTCAAGCTGCAGCTTCTACTTACGGCCATACCAGCCTGGATGCGCCTGATCTCGTCTGATCTCGGAAGCTAAGCAGGGTCAAGCCTGGTTAGTACTTGGATGGGAGACCGCCTGGGAATACCAGGTGCTGTAAGCTTTTTCAACCAGCAGAGAGCGCTCTCGCTTAATCTACCCACACATATTTCAACGTGGTAACAGCGACAGCTCACGTCCTAAAGTGTTTTGCACATGGTTAAGGCACTTTAACTCCAACAAATAAAACCAACAAATCAATGACTTATATTCTATGACTTATCTTCAACTCCATATCAGAGGTATTTCAAGCAGCAGATTCTCCTTAAGGCCATACCAGCCTGGATGCGCCCGATCTCGTCTGATCTCGGAAGCTAAGCAGGGTGGGGCCTGGTTAGTACTTGGATGGGAGACCGCCTGGGAATACCAGGTGCTGTAAGCTTTTTCAACCAGCAGAGAGCGCTCTCGCTTAATCCACCCACACATATTTCAACGTGGTAAGAGCGACAGCTCACGTCCTAAAGTGTTTTGCACATGGTTAAGGCACTTTAACTCCAACAAATAAAACCAACAAATCAATGACTTATATTCTATGACTTATCTTCAACTCCATATAAGAGGTATTTCAAGCTGCAGCTTCTGATTACGGCCATACCAGCCTGGATGCGCCCGATCTCGTCTGATCTCGGAAGCTAAGCAGGGTTGGGCCTGGTTAGTACTTGGATGGGAGACCGCCTGGGAATACCAGGTGCTGTAAGCTTTTTCAACCAGCAGAGAGCACTCTCGCTTAATCTACCCACACAAATTTCAACGTGGTAACAGCGACAGCTCACGTCCTATAGTGTTTTGCACATGGTTAAGGCACTTTAACTCCAACAAATAAAACCAACAAATCAATGACTTATATTCTATGACTTATCTTCAACTCCATATAAGAGGTATTTCAAGCTGCAGCTTCTGCTTACGGCCATACCAGCCTGGATGCGCCCGATCTCGTCTGATCTCGGAAGCTAAGCAGGGTCGGTCTTGGTTAGTACTTGGATGGGAGACCGCCTGGGAATACCAGGTGCTGTAAGCTTTTTCAACCAGCAGAGAGCGCTCTCGCTTAATCTACCCACACATATTTCAACGTGGTAACAGCGACAGCTCACGTCCTAAAGTGTTTTGCACATGGTTAAGGCACTTTAACTCCAACAAAAATGCGCTTCTAAATTATTATCACCAACAAATCAATGACTTATATTATATGACTTATCTTCAACTCCATATAAGAGGTATTTTAAGCTGCAGCTTCAGCTTACGGCCATACCAGCCTGGATGCGCCCGATCTCGTCTGATCTCGGAAGCTAAGCAGGGTCGGGCCTGGTTAGTACTTGGATTGGAGACCGCCTGGGAATACCAGGTGCTGTAAGCTTTTTCAACCAGCAGAGAGCGCTCTCGCTTAATCTACCCACACATATTTCAACGTGGTAACAGCGACAGCTCACGTCCTAAAGTGTTTTGCACATGGTTAAGGCACTTTAACTCCAACAAATAAGCACTTCTAAATTATTATCACCAACAAATCAATGACTTATATTATATGACTTATCTTCAACTCCATATAAGAGGTATTTCAAGCTGCAGCTTCAGCTTACGGCCATACCAGCCTGGAGGCGCTCTGACTTCCTGTTTGTGCAGGAAGTGTGACGTGGCAGTTTGTTTGAGCAGGACACCAGGGAGCACGTGGTGGAGGAAGGAGAAGGAAAGATCAGGCTACAAACCTCCTGAAAAGAGAGTGGAGGAACCACCTCCCCCCCCCCAGCAGCTTCGCTGTTTGGTGGGAGTTTGTAACGGACGGACGACATGGCTTTGAACTTTGGCAAACGGAATGCAGACAATGAGAAGGTCGACCGAACCTATGAGAAGGATCTGACTATTGAGGTGGAAATAGAGGGGGAGGACAAACTTTCGACGATGGATTTGCTGAGGATAACAAAGGAGAAATGCGGAATAGTAATTGGGTGCAGGTTCAAGACCTCCAAGAAGTACGAACTGACTATGAAAGATGCGGCTGGGAAAGAAAGATTAATGGAGGGTTTGAAAGTCGGAAACAACACGATCACCGCCAGAGAAATGAACAACATCGAGATGGTGGTATCATTCATGTCGTTGCCAGTTTACATCACGGACGAAGAAATTCTGGACAAACTGGCACTTTGGGGTGTGTCTGCCGTCTCCCCTATAAAGAGGAGGGTGTGGCCTGGGACTGACATCGCGGAAGGCACTCGCTTTGTCAGAGTGAGATTCCCGCAGGGAGTATCATCGCTGCCTTACTCCACAAAGTTCGAAACAATACAGGGCATGGATCACTTTAGAGTGATCCATGACAAACAAGTCAAAGTGTGTAGACTGTGCATCCAACCGGGACACATTATGAGGGAGTGTCCGGACTTCCACTGCTATAAATGCCTGAAACAAGGACACTTTGCGAGGGAGTGCACGGAGGAGTTCCATGCAGAAGTTGATGAGGAGGAGGAGGTGGAAGAGGAGATGAGGGAAGCACCGGCAGGGGAGAGAGAGGAGCGGGAGGAGACCCCGTCATCGGCCGAGAGCGAGGAGAAGAGGGAGACGCTGATGGCAGAGGGGGAGGAGAAGGAGGACGGACGTGGCCCCCAGACTGCAGGGGGGGAGCCGGAGGTGAGCCGCAGCGCAGCTGCATCCCACTCGTCGGCAGAGGGAGATGCTGGGGAGAGCATGGATGCAGCCCCATCACCCGATGGCCATGCCACTTCCCCCATGGACGAGCTCCCTTCTTCAGCGGAGCCCAGAGTCAGCAGAGGTCGCAGGGAAGGGATCCCGATGCGGAGCGGAGGAAGAGCAGGCGGTGGAGTCAGAACCAGAGGGGGTTTCTCCTCTGGTCCTGTACCTCCGATGGACGAACGCGCTGCCGAAAGAGATCCAGCCCAGGAGTCGCAGCAGGTATCATCGGACTTTTCGGAAGGGGAAGATTTGGATTTAAGCGATGCGTTTATTAATAAATTAAAGAGGAAGGCCAGAGAGAAGAAAGGGTTAAGCGCAAAGAAATAGACATTATGAAGCTATACATTATGTCCAGCTTACTTTTTTTTTTTTTCTTTTTTTTCCATCATGGTTTTGAGTTTTTCTTCGCTTAATGCAAACGGGCTGAGAACTGAACATAGAATGCAGCGGGTACTTAATCTGTGCAATACAGACATCATATGTCTACAGGAGACATGGTGGGATGATGAGACAGTAGAAATGGTTAAAAAGCTATGGGGAGGGCTTCTTTTTCATAACAATGGGACCATAAATGCAAGGGGGGTGGCAATACTAATCAGAAAACATGCAGTTACAGAGGTGAAGCAGTGTCATACTGATGAAGACGGGAGGGTGGTAGGGATTGAGTTTTGTTTTCAGAGGGTTTTGTTTAAGCTTTTCTGCATTTATGCACCCAATGCTGAAAGAGATAGGAATCTCTTCTTTGATAGTCTCAAGCCCCACTGCTCCAAGAACTGCATCTTTTTGGGGGACATGAATGTGTGGATGGACAGGCTGGATGCATCCAAGAATACTAGGTTTAGATCGGATACATCCAGGAAGAAACTGTCAGATATGAATAGAATGTATAATTTAGTAGATAAATGGAGATGGGAGAACCCTGATAAAAGGGAGTTCTCCCGGCGACAGGTAGTACTGGGAGAACTCAAACAAAGCAGGATAGATATGTGTTTGGTGGCAAATGATATAATAGATCATATCGGTAAATTATCATACAATTTTAACAGTATAAGTGATCATGCGAGTCTCACAGGAACGATAAGGGTAGGGGAAAAAGGGAGGGGAGGAGGAATATGGTGTTTAAATAATAGCTTACTTAGAGACGATGATTATGAATATAGAGTTAGGGAATATTTAAAAGCCATGACAGATGATCCAAGTATGCTGACAGATACAGGCCGATGGTGGGAACAGGTGAAAGAAGGAGTTAAGCAAATAAGCATTAAATATGCCAAGTGCAGAAATGGGCGTAAGAAAAGAAAGGAAAGAAAAATAAAACAACTAATAGATAGCGAATTAAAGAAGGCGGATGATGATGTTAATTGGAAAATAGACAGATTATTAGAACTTAAAAATATACTATCTAAATATGAAATAGAGGAATGTAATGGCGCCATCGTCAGGAGCAAGGCCAAGTATGCGGTAGAGGGAGAAAAGAACACAGCCTTTTTCTTGAGGATGGAAAAACAGAGACAAGGAAAAAGCTATATAGAGGAGCTCGAAGATGACAATGGTAACCGAATAAACGACTTAACTGGCATTTGTGCTGCTGTTGAAGACTTTTATAAGCACTTATTCTCGAAAGAGAAGAATGATGAAAAGTGCATGGAGGAAGTGCTGAATACTGTGTCTACAAAACTCTCCATAGAACAGGCTGAAGCTTGTGAGGGAGACATAACGGAGCAGGAAATCACAGCAGCTATAATGAGTGGGAAGGCCAATAAGAGCCCAGGCTCTGATGGTCTGACCTATGAGTTCTATAAGACATTTATCGACCTTTTAGCACCCATCATGAAAACCGTTATTCAACATATTGAAACGACACAACAATTACCTCACTCCATGGCACTTAGCATTATCACGATCATTTACAAAAATAAGGGAAGCAAACTCAGACTGGAAAACTTTAGACCCATTAGTTTATTAAACACGGACTACAAAATTTTAGCTAAGGTTTTAGGCAATAGAATGAAAAGTGTAGCAGGTACGATCATAGCACCGACGCAGGCGTATGGAATACCGGGCAGGGATATCAGTGACACATTGATGACGGTCAGGGATTTAATCCATCACATGAACACAAATGGTAAAGGAGGAATTGTTTTGGGGGTTGATTTGAATAAAGCTTTTGACCGAGTTAGTCATAATTTTCTTTTTAACGCCTTGGAAAAATTCGGCTTCGGCAATAGAATAACCACGTGGATCAAACTGTTGTACAAGAATGCGATAAGTCAGGTCAAGTGCAATGGGCTTTTAACAAACATCTTTCCACTGCAGCGCTCAGTCAGACAAGGGTGTCCTATGTCATCGCTCCTTTACAGCCTGTCTGTAGAACCGTTGGCGACATTTATGAACAGCAACAACAATATCAGGGGGATTGAGTTACCGGGGGGAGGCAAGACCACCATACTGCAGTACGCAGATGACACTACAATAACAGTACAAGACATGGAAAGTACACAAACTGTCGCAAAATACTTTGAGATCTATGGCAGGGCATCTGGGGCAAAGATCAATATAGAAAAATCAGAAATAATGTATATAGGAAATAAAATCGATAAAAAGTGTGAGCTCAAATTTAAAATAGCAGAAAGTCAAATAAAAGTGTTGGGCATATATCTGGGGATAGATGAGAGAGCAGCTAGAGACTATACTTGGACAGGAGTCATAAATAAAATAAAGCGGACAATAAACTTTTGGAGACAAAGAAGCCTGAAGCTTAAAGGCAAGGTCATCATAATAAATGCTTTGCTAATATCTAGACTCATCCACTATATAGCAGCCATAGATATGCCAGAATGGGTGTTAAAGGAGCTTAATTCCATTATTTGTCTCTTTTTGTGGAATGGCAAGGGAGTGAGAGTCTCTCACCAAACCTTGATGGCTGGGTATAAGGCAGGAGGTTTAAAATTAGTTAATATAGAAATGAAGAAAAAAGCGATTAGAATAAAAACGGTGATTAAATATTTGCATGATAGAATAGAGCATGGTTGGAAACATTTCTTTAAAGAATATATAGGTCGGGCAGGAAAATGTGACGACTATGGTCTGCTGATGGCTTTGAAAAAGCATATGCATGAGGGTATCCCTGACTTTTATAGAGAAGTGTTGAACGCCTGGGCTATATTATTACCATACATAGGGTATGATTGTATAGATATAAACATGATTATGAATAACCCAATTTTTCTAAATACTAAATTATTGAATAATAGTGAAATGCTGTACAATGCCATCTTTATTAAGGCAGGAATAAGACAGATAAAAGATATCATGTTTGAGGTAATACCTGGTTTTCTGCCCGAACACTCAATAATAGATATGATTAGACACATGGATTATGATATGAGGAAAGGAACTATAGTTAACACATACAACAAAATTAAGAGTAGCATAAATACGGAATGGATAACTAAAATAAATAGCGATGAAGTAAAAAGGACAGAGAGAAGTTGGCCAGAATTATATATAGAAAAGGAGAACTATAGGATTAATCTGGGCAAGCTGAAAACAAGGATGACATATGGTGTATTGATAGAAAAGGTCCTGAAGAGACCAGCCTCTGACGTGATGTGGAAGAAGAAATATACCAGCATGGACTTCAATGACATATGGTGTGGTACGATAAAATACAACAGCATAGACTGTGAGGACAATGATTTCAAGATAAAGCATAATAGAATATTTACAAAAATAATGCATCAAATTAATAAAAGTTTAAGCAGAATATGCGATGTATGCAAGACAGAAGAGGAAGATCTTTTTCATTTATTTTTGAACTGTGCTTGTTTGATTCAGTTCTTTGAAAAGCTGAGACACACTTTGGTTAAACATTGGGGAAGTCACTATATAAGCAAATTTAATTGGGAGCAACTATTCTTGTTCGGTACAAGTAAAAGAAATAAGGGAATTAACACCAATTTATTTAATTTTGTTTTAAGCCATGCCAGATTGGCAGTCAGGCTGAGAAGAAACTATGCACATTTTGATGGAAAGATGGTGGATGTTTGGACAGTTTTTAAATCCATCTTAAAAAGAGATCTATATTTGATTTTGAAATACAACAGAAATAACTTTGTCGATGTTTTTGTTGAAGGAAATGACTTGGTTGAAATAACAGGAGGTAAAGTGTTACTTAATTTTTGACTTTATTTCAAGATTACACTAATGGAGTTGCTCATTCGTTGTGTTCTTTTTATTTCAACAGTGTTAATATTTGTGCCCCCCCCCCTTTTTTTTTTGGTTTGGAATCACGTTTTATTTTTTGAGTATAACTGTGTGTACATGATGGTTTCTGTTGCAATGTAGCTGAAAGTGGTTGCAGAGCAAAATGTAAACAATTCCTTTTAATGTAATGTATATTTTTCATAATAAAAGATAAAAAAAAAAAAAGATGCGCCCGATCTCGTCTGATCTCAGAAGCTAAGCAGGGTCGGGCCCGGTTAGTACTTGGATGGGAGACTGCCTGGGAATATCAGGTGCTGTAAGCTTTTTCAACCAGCAGAGAGCGCTCTCGCTTAATCTACCCACACATATTTCAACGTGGTAACAGCGACAGCTCACGTCCTAAAGTGTTTTGCACATGGTTAAGGCACTTTAACTCCAACAAATAAAACCAACAAATCAATGACTTATATTCTATGACTTATCTTCAACTCCATATAAGAGGTATTTCAAGCTGCAGCTTCTGCTTACGGCCATACCAGCCTGGATGCGCCCGATCTCGTCTGATCTCGGAAGCTAAGCAGGGTTGGGCCTGGTTAGTACTTGGATGGGAGACCGCCTGGGAATACCAGGTGCTGTAAGCTTTTTCAACCAGCAGAGAGCGCTCTCGCTTAATCTACCCACACAAATTTCAACGTGGTAACAGCGACAGCTCACGTCCTAAAGTGTTTTGCACATGGTTAAGGCACTTTAACTCCAACAAATAAAACCAACAAATCAATGACTTATATTCTATGACTTATCTTCAACTCCATATAAGAGGTATTTCAAGCAGCAGATTCTGCTTACGGCCATACCAGCCTGGATGCGCCCGATCTCGTCTGATCTCGGAAGCTAAGCAGGGTCGGGCCTTGTTAGTACTTGGATGGGAGACCGCCTGGGAATACCAGGTGCTGTAAGCATTTTCAACCAGCAGATAGCGCTCTCGCTTAATCTACCCACACATATTTCAACGTGGTAACAGCGACAGCTCACGTCCTAAAGTGTTTTGCACATGGTTAAGGCACTTTAACTCCAACAAATAAAACCAACAAATCAATGACTTATATTCTATGACTTATCTTCAACTCCATATAAGAGGTATTTCAAGCTGCAGCTTCTGATTACGGCCATACCAGCCTGGATGCGCCCGATCTCGTCTGATCTCGGAAGCTAAGCAGGGTTGGGCCTGGTTAGTACTTGGATGGGAGACCGCCTGGGAATACCAGGTGCTGTAAGCTTTTTCAACCAGCAGAGAGCGCTGTTGTGACCGCCCATATGCCCATCTGAACTCTGAATTTATAAATGATTATGTATTAATGATGGGTGAACATTTTCAGAACAGTAAAGGCCGAAAGCTATAGTCAGTTTTATGAACCCTGCTGCCAACTTCTGGTCATCTCGGCCCGGCCCGAGATAGCAAGTTTATGACCCCAAGAGGGGGGGTCAAAACAGATCAAAGCAAGCAAGGAAAGTTTCTGCCAGGGAAACAGACTCCCTGGGGATTTACGACCCCCGCTGCATGGCAGATCAAAGCAGGACCGCAAAACCCAGTAAACCAGGCCTCGGTTTGCTGCCCCCTCGGGTGCTGCCCCTTTGAACAGAAGAAAACTCTGAAAACCCTGGTCAACCCCCCCAAGCCTGAAACCGGCTTGAATGTGCCTCCTAAAATGGCAGCTGCGCCATGAACTACAATCCCAGCATGCCTTGTGGGACGGGGCGGCGCCTACAAGCGGCGCGCATCCAATCACAAACAAGGCACCGATGACGTCACCGCAGCGCGCGTAGGATCAAAACCCCTGCCGCTGCTCCCTTTCTTTCTCTTCTCAACTTCATCTCATCGGCGCTGGATCTTTGGCTCCAGGCCAAAGGATCCCATCTCCTCTCTCTCCCCCCGGGCTGGGGGGAGGCAGGAGGCCCGCACCGGACCGGGCCCTGCGGGGTCCGGCCGTTGAAGCCGCGGTCCCCCGGGAGGCTCCGATTTCTCACTAAACTCTGTTCCTCTTTAAGTTTCTGCAGATCCGAGCTTCCGACGCCCACGCCCTCCCGGCAACCAGATCGGGACACAGCTGCGATTGAGTGCTCAGACTGAACCCCCCCTCCCCGCTCCGAGCCCCTGTCTGCGAACCGCACAGGGGATCGGGGACGGCCGGCGTCTCGCCCGGCGTGAGCTCTCCCGGGGCCCGGACGGCCGCGCGTCGGCGATCGGCGCAGAGAGGGAAGCACGGCAGGAGAGACCGGCCCCCCGCCTAGGAATGCGTGTGAGCCTCCGTTTTGGTCCGGAACCACGGCCCGGCACGAGGCGGCCCCGCCGCTGTCTAATCCGTTTCAGGGGAAGGGACGGGACGCGATAGCCTGACTGCGAAACCCCAGCAGGACCGCGAACCCAGTCGACGAAACCCGCAGGCACCCGATTCCGGATCCCAGAGGAGACGTGAGCCCGCGTAGCAGTGATCAGTAGGATTTAAGAGTGTTCAGAACTGTGTGTGAGATTGTGTGACCTGGGTTATCAGTAACTTAAGAGTGTTACAGAGCTAAATCTGTGTTCAGTGCTGAGATTACATCATCATTGTTATCATTATCATGTTTGATTATTTGGTAGTCGTTGTTTTCTGCCGTAGGCACGTTTTAAATGCTGCGTTCGCCATCCGGTCCGATTGCACGTGGCCCAGAGGGCGCGTCCATCTTTAAAAGACCACAGGAGCCCCGTTTGAACTGTAGATGTTCTTTATCATCTTTATTATTATTATTGATTGTTTTTTTTATTCCATGCATTTAACGTTTATGTTTCATTTTATTGATTGTTGTTTTTCTTGTTAGTTAATGGTTTTATAATAATGTCGTGTGCCATCAGATTTATTCTGGTATTTATTTACATCCCTTTTGATACCCGTATGTAAATAAATTCTGATTGATTCTTAATGAGTGGTTGTGTTATTTCATGCAAGATTTGGTCACAGGTTGATTTGTTTAAGCAGAGCCCAGTGTTCGGATATCACGCCTTCACTGTTATTCTGTAAGATTTGCTGTTCTGCAGGATAATTCAAAAATCATACGAGACTGATTTTCTGCTGTTTTAGTTATCGAATTCCATCGGAGTAAGGCCCGGTGGTGGTGCCCCGAGAATTATAATTTTGATAATATGATTTGATAAATAGTCAACTTTATTAATAATATTCATTAATAGCCTTGATCAGCCAAGCTACCCGAGTCGCACAACACAGTACTGGATATGATTAATAACTGCAAATTAGGCAGTCGTCTTGCACATTCAAACATTACTCGTTGTTGGCAGGATTCGAACCTGCGCGGGGAATCCCCAATGGATTTCTAGTACATCGCCTTAACCACTCGGCCACAACAACCTGTCAGCTGTGTGTGTGTGTGTGTGTGTGTGTGTGTGTGTGTGTGTGTTTGAATCTTCAGAAATAGACAATTTAGAGTCTTTATTTTAAAATGGTTGGTTTTACTTTATTTTGAAATGGTTGGTTTTACTTTATTAGGTTTAGACATATTTTCATCCCTATTTTGATTAAATGCATTTTCATCAACAGTCAGTGCAGTATGTTCATAGATCATACATCCACTTTCTTGTTTCCAAAAAGCTCTGGATAGATTTCAGTTAATCTCTCACATCTCATGTATGAGAGAATCTCTTAAGTAGCAGAGGATGGTTTCCATCCATCGACCTCTGGGTTATGGGCCCAGCACGCTTCCGCTGCGCCACTCTGCTGTATAACCAGGATGTGACTCCGCCACACAGTGGGGGGGAGGGGGGTAGGGGACTTAAAAGCGGGTCCCCTGGTTCGGACGGTGAGCCGGGTCTCTGGGTGGCTCCAGGTGAGCCGGGTTGTTGAGGTTGTTGAGTTGTTGTTGGGGTCTGGTGGTGGAAGCTCCTGAGGTGTGGTGGTGATGCTGCTGGGGTCTGGTGGTGCAGCTAGTGGGGTCTGGTGGTGGAAGCTCCTGGGGTCTGGTGATGGAAGCTCCTGGGGTCAGGTGATGGAAGCTCCTTGGGTCTGGTGATGGAAATTCCTGGGGTCTGGTGGTGGAAGCTCCTGGGGTCTGGTGGTGATGCTGCTGGGGTCTGGTGGTGATGCTGCTGGGGTCTGGTGGTGGAGCTAGTGGTGTCTGGTGGTGGAAGCTCCTGAGTTGTGGTGGTGATGCTGCTGTCGTCTGGTGGTGGAGCTAGTGGTGTCTGGTGGTGGAAGCTCCTGGGGTCAAAGTCCAGAGTGCTAACCATTACACCATGGAACCCTGTTCAGCTTTTATTGTGTTTTTATTGTGGTCCTGAAACCAGAACATGAGTAAAAAACAATATGCGCTTGAGCATCTGACAGAGTGCTGTCCATGGTGCTAGGAGCGTCTGGGTGTTTATGGTACCAGGGCCCTGGTCCTCCAGGCCCAAGGGCTGGCTCTTTCACTCCAGTGGCCGGTCGGTGGGGGGCTTAAAAGCGGGTCCCCGGGTTCGGACGGTGAGCCGGGTCTTTGGGTGGCTCCAGGTGAGCCGGGTTTTTGAGGTTGTTGAGTTGTTGTTAGGGTTTGGTGGTGGAAGCTCCTGAGGTGTGGTGGTGATGCTGCTGGGGTCTGGTGGTGCAGCTAGAGGGGTCTGGTGGTGGAAGCTCCTGGGGTCTGGTGATGGAAGCTCCTGGGGTGTGGTGGTGGAAGTTCCTGGGTTCTGGTGGTGATGCTGCTGGGGTCTGGTGGTGGAAGCTCCTGAGGTCTGGTGGTGGAAGCTCCTGGGGTCTGGTGGTGGAAGCTCCTGGGGTCTGGTGGTGGAAGCTCCTGGGGTCTGGTGGTGGAAGCTCCTGGGGTCTGGTGCTGATGCTGCTTCTGGTGGTGGAGCTAGTGGGGTCTGGTGTTGGAAGCTCCTCGGGTCTGGTGGTGGAGCTAGTAGGGTCTGGTGGTGGATGGGGTCTGGTGGTGATGCTGCTGGGGTCTGGTGGTGGAGCTAGTGGGGTCTTGTGGTGGATGGGGTCTGGTGGTAATGCTGCTGGGGTCTGGTGGTGGAGCTAGTAGGGTCTGGTGGTGGATGGGGTCTGGTGGTAATGCTGCTGGGGTCTGGTGGTGGAGCTAGTGGGGTCTGGTGGTGATGCTGCTGGGGTCTGGTGGAAGCTCCTGGGGTCTGGTGGTGGAAGCTCCTGGGGTCTGGTGGTGGAGCTAGTGGGGTCTGGTGTTGGAAGCTCCTGGGGTCTGATGGTGGAGCTAGTGGGGTCTGGTGTTAATGCTGCTGGGGTTTGGTGGTGGAGCTAGTGACTTACATGTTTTGAAAAGGCGGGCATGACGAAAAGATCCTGTAAAAAATCTCTGTAATATGTTTCTTTTTTTCCTGTAAAGTTGGACATTTGAAAGATTAGGTAAATGGGGAATGACTGGCTTTTAATCAGTTGTGGAACTGCAACGAAATTCATTTCTGCATAAGACCCAATGCGAGAAAGAGATGGTCGACCTTCCTGTGCCGAGCACCAAGAAGAGGATTAGAGGGGTTTTCCAAGTCCAAATAATATTATTGCAGTAATACATGTTTCCGCCCAGTTTCGAACAGGGGACCTTTCGCGTGTTAGGCGAACGTGATAACCACTACACTACGGAAACTTGCATGCTTTGAAAATGGCGGGCGTAACGAAAAAAAAATCCTATCTTCAAATCATTCATGTTAGAAATAAATGTGTGATTTCATATAAGTTGTCCTGGTGCGGTAAAATTAAAAATCATCCATCGGTATTACCATGCTGGGTAGAAAATACAAAATGTACCACAAGGGAAGCCAACTGATTACTTTTGAAAGACAGTTCTGGATATGATTAATAACTGCAAATTAGGCAGTCGTCTTGCACATTCAAACATTACTCGTTGTTGGCAGGATTCGAACCTGCGCGGGGAATCCCCAATGGATTTCTAGTCCATCGCCTTAACCACTCGGCCACAACAACCTGTCAGCTGTGTGTGTGTGTGTGTGTGTGTGTGTGTGTGTGTGTGTGTGTGTGTGTGTGTGTGTGTGTGTGTGTGTGTGTGTGTGTGTGTGTGTGTGTGTGTGTGTGTGTGTGTGTGTGTGTGTGTGTGTGTGTGTGTGTGTGTGTGTGTGTGAATCTTCAGAAATAGACAATTTAGAGTCTTTATTTTAAAATGGTTGGTTTTACTTTATTTTAAAACGGTTGGTTTTACTTTATTTTAAAATGGTTGGCTTTACTTTATTAGGTTTAGACATATTTTCATCCTCATTTTGATTAAATGCATTTTCATCAACAGTCAGTGCAGTATGTTCATAGATCATACATCCACTTTCTTGTTTCCAAAAAGCTCTGGATAGATTTCAGTTAATCTCTCACATCTCATGTATGAGAGAATCTCTTAAGTAGCAGAGGATGGTTTCGATCCATCGACCTCTGGGTTATGGGCCCAGCACGCTTCCGCTGCGCCACTCTGCTGTATAACCAGGATGTGACTCCGCCACACAGTGGGGGGGAGGGGGGTGAGGGGACTTAAAAGCGGGTCCCCTGGTTCGGACGGTGAGCCGGGTCTCTGGGTGGCTCCAGGTGAGCCGGGTTGTTGAGGTTGTTGAGTTGTTGTTGGGGTCTGGTGGTGGAAGCTCCTGAGGTGTGGTGGTGATGCTGCTGGGGTCTGGTGGTGATGCTGCTGGGGTCTGGTGGTGGAGCTAGTGGTGTCTGGTGGTGGAAGCTCCTGAGGTGTGGTGGTGATGCTGCTGTCGTCTGGTGGTGGAGCTAGTGGTGTCTGGTGGTGGAAGCTCCTGGGGTTAAAGTCCAGAGTGCTAACCATTACACCATGGAACCCTGTTCAGCTTTTATTGTGTTTTTATTGTGGTCCTGAAACCAGAACATGAGTAAAAAACAATATGCGCTTGAGCATCTGACAGAGTGCTGTCCATGGTGCTAGGAGCGTCTGGGTGTTTATGGTATCAGGGCCCTGGTACTCCAGGCCCAAGGGCTGGCTCTTTCACTCCAGTGGCCGGTCGGTGGGGGGCTTAAAAGCGGGTCCCCGGGTTCGGACGGTGAGCCGGGTCTTTGGGTGGCTCCAGGTGAGCCGGGTTTTTGATGTTGTTGAGTTGTTGTTAGGGTTTGGTGGTGGAAGCTCCTGAGGTGTGGTGGTGATGCTGCTGGGGTCTGGTGGTGCAGCTAGAGGGGTCTGGTGGTGGAAGCTCCTGGGGTCTGGTGATGGAAGCTCCTGGGGTGTGGTGGTGGAAGCTCCTGGGTTCTGGTGGTGATGCTGCTGGGGTCTGGTGCTGATGCTGCTGGGGTCTGGTGGTGGAAGCTCCTGGGGTCTGGTGGTGGAAGCTCCTGAGGTCTGGTGGTGGAAGCTCCTGGGGTCTGGTGGTGGAAGCTCCTGGGGTCTGGTGGTGGAAGCTCCTGGGGTCTGGTGGTGGAAGCTCCTGGGGTCTGGTGCTGATGCTGCTGGGGTCTGGTGGTGGAGCTAGTGGGGTCTGGTGTTGGAAGCTCCTGGGGTCTGGTGGTGGAGCTAGTAGGGTCTGGTGGTGGATGGGGTCTGGTGGTGATGCTGCTGGGGTCTGGTGGTGGAGCTAGTGGGGTCTTGTGGTGGTTGGGGTGTGGTGGTAATGCTGCTGGGGTCTGGTGGTGGAGCTAGTAGGGTCTGGTGGTGGATGGGGTCTGGTGGTAATGCTGCTAGGGTCTGGTGGTGGAGCTAGTGGGGTCTGGTGGTGATGCTGCTGGGGTCTGGTGGAAGCTCCTGGGGTCTGGTGGTGGAAGCTCCTGAGGTCTGGTGGTGGAAGCTCCTGGGGTCTGGTGGTGGAAGCTCCTGGGGTCTGGTGGTGGAGCTAGTGGGGTCTGGTGGAAGCTCCTGGGGTCTGGTGGTGGAAGCTCCTGAGGTCTGGTGGTGGAAGCTCCTGGGGTCTGGTGGTGGAAGCTCCTGGGGTCTGGTGGTGGAAGCTCCTGGGGTCTGGTGGTGGAGCTAGTGGGGTCTGGTGTTGGAAGCTCCTGGGGTCTGGTGGTGGAGCTAGTGGGGTCTGGTGTCAATGCTGCTGGGGTTTGGTGGTGGAGCTAGTGACTTACATGTTTTGAAAAAGGCGGGCATGACGAAAAGATCCTGTAAAAAATCTCTGTAATATGTTTCTTTTTTTCCTGTAAAGTTGGACATTTGAAAGATTAGGTAAATGGGGAATGACTGGCTTTTAATCAGTTGTGGAACTGCAACGAAATTCATTTCTGCATAAGACCCAATGCGAGAAAGAGATGGTCGACCTTCCTGTGCCGAGCACCAAGAAGAGGTTTAGAGGGGTTTTCCAAGTCCAAATTATATTATTGCAGTAATACATGTTTCCGCCCAGTTTCGAACAGGGGACCTTTCGCGTGTTAGACGAACGTGATAACCACTACACTACGGAAACTAGCATGCTTTGAAAATGGCGGGCGTAGCGAAAAAAAAATCCTATCTTCAAATCATTCATGTTAGAAATAAATGTGTGATTTTATATAAGTTGTCCTGGTGCGGTAAAATTAAAAATCATCCATCGGTATTACCATGCTGGGTAGAAAATACAAAATGTACCACAAGGGAAGCCAACTGATTACTTTTGAAAGACAGTACTGGATATGATTAATAACTGCAAATTAGGCTGTCGTCTTGCACATTCAAACATTACTCGCTGTTGGCTGGATTCGAACCTGCGCGGGGAATCCCCAATGGATTTCTAGTCCATCGCCTTAACCACTCGGCCACAACAACCTGTCAGCTGTGTGTATGTGTGTGTGTGTGTGTGTGTGTGTGTGTGTGTGTGTGTGTGTGTGTGTGTGTGTGTGTGTGTGTGTGTGTGTGTGTGTGTGTGTGTGTGTGTGTGTGTGTGTGTGTGTGTGTGTGTGTGAATCTTCAGAAATAGACAATTTAGAGTCTTTATTTTAAAATGGTTGGTTTTACTTTATTTTAAAACGGTTGGTTTTACTTTATTTTAAAATGGTTGGCTTTACTTTATTAGGTTTAGACATATTTTCATCCTCATTTTGATTAAATGCATTTTCATCAACAGTCAGTGCAGTATGTTCATAGATCATACATCCACTTTCTTGTTTCCAAAAAGCTCTGGATAGATTTCAGTTAATCTCTCACATCTCATGTATGAGAGAATCTCTTAAGTAGCAGAGGATGGTTTCGATCCATCGACCTCTGGGTTATGGGCCCAGCACGCTTCCGCTGCGCCACTCTGCTGTATAACCAGGATGTGACTCCGCCACACAGTGGGGGGGAGGGGGGTGAGGGGACTTAAAAGCGGGTCCCCTGGTTCGGACGGTGAGCCGGGTCTCTGGGTGGCTCCAGGTGAGCCGGGTTGTTGAGGTTGTTGAGTTGTTGTTGGGGTCTGGTGGTGGAAGCTCCTGAGGTGTGGTGGTGATGCTGCTGGGGTCTGGTGGTGATGCTGCTGGGGTCTGGTGGTGGAGCTAGTGGTGTCTGGTGGTGGAAGCTCCTGAGGTGTGGTGGTGATGCTGCTGTCGTCTGGTGGTGGAGCTAGTGGTGTCTGGTGGTGGAAGCTCCTGGGGTTAAAGTCCAGAGTGCTAACCATTACACCATGGAACCCTGTTCAGCTTTTATTGTGTTTTTATTGTGGTCCTGAAACCAGAACATGAGTAAAAAACAATATGCGCTTGAGCATCTGACAGAGTGCTGTCCATGGTGCTAGGAGCGTCTGGGTGTTTATGGTATCAGGGCCCTGGTACTCCAGGCCCAAGGGCTGGCTCTTTCACTCCAGTGGCCGGTCGGTGGGGGGCTTAAAAGCGGGTCCCCGGGTTCGGACGGTGAGCCGGGTCTTTGGGTGGCTCCAGGTGAGCCGGGTTTTTGATGTTGTTGAGTTGTTGTTAGGGTTTGGTGGTGGAAGCTCCTGAGGTGTGGTGGTGATGCTGCTGGGGTCTGGTGGTGCAGCTAGAGGGGTCTGGTGGTGGAAGCTCCTGGGGTCTGGTGATGGAAGCTCCTGGGGTGTGGTGGTGGAAGCTCCTGGGTTCTGGTGGTGATGCTGCTGGGGTCTGGTGCTGATGCTGCTGGGGTCTGGTGGTGGAAGCTCCTGGGGTCTGGTGGTGGAAGCTCCTGAGGTCTGGTGGTGGAAGCTCCTGGGGTCTGGTGGTGGAAGCTCCTGGGGTCTGGTGGTGGAAGCTCCTGGGGTCTGGTGGTGGAAGCTCCTGGGGTCTGGTGCTGATGCTGCTGGGGTCTGGTGGTGGAGCTAGTGGGGTCTGGTGTTGGAAGCTCCTGGGGTCTGGTGGTGGAGCTAGTAGGGTCTGGTGGTGGATGGGGTCTGGTGGTGATGCTGCTGGGGTCTGGTGGTGGAGCTAGTGGGGTCTTGTGGTGGTTGGGGTGTGGTGGTAATGCTGCTGGGGTCTGGTGGTGGAGCTAGTAGGGTCTGGTGGTGGATGGGGTCTGGTGGTAATGCTGCTAGGGTCTGGTGGTGGAGCTAGTGGGGTCTGGTGGTGATGCTGCTGGGGTCTGGTGGAAGCTCCTGGGGTCTGGTGGTGGAAGCTCCTGAGGTCTGGTGGTGGAAGCTCCTGGGGTCTGGTGGTGGAAGCTCCTGGGGTCTGGTGGTGGAGCTAGTGGGGTCTGGTGGAAGCTCCTGGGGTCTGGTGGTGGAAGCTCCTGAGGTCTGGTGGTGGAAGCTCCTGGGGTCTGGTGGTGGAAGCTCCTGGGGTCTGGTGGTGGAAGCTCCTGGGGTCTGGTGGTGGAGCTAGTGGGGTCTGGTGTTGGAAGCTCCTGGGGTCTGGTGGTGGAGCTAGTGGGGTCTGGTGTCAATGCTGCTGGGGTTTGGTGGTGGAGCTAGTGACTTACATGTTTTGAAAAAGGCGGGCATGACGAAAAGATCCTGTAAAAAATCTCTGTAATATGTTTCTTTTTTTCCTGTAAAGTTGGACATTTGAAAGATTAGGTAAATGGGGAATGACTGGCTTTTAATCAGTTGTGGAACTGCAACGAAATTCATTTCTGCATAAGACCCAATGCGAGAAAGAGATGGTCGACCTTCCTGTGCCGAGCACCAAGAAGAGGTTTAGAGGGGTTTTCCAAGTCCAAATTATATTATTGCAGTAATACATGTTTCCGCCCAGTTTCGAACAGGGGACCTTTCGCGTGTTAGACGAACGTGATAACCACTACACTACGGAAACTAGCATGCTTTGAAAATGGCGGGCGTAGCGAAAAAAAAATCCTATCTTCAAATCATTCATGTTAGAAATAAATGTGTGATTTTATATAAGTTGTCCTGGTGCGGTAAAATTAAAAATCATCCATCGGTATTACCATGCTGGGTAGAAAATACAAAATGTACCACAAGGGAAGCCAACTGATTACTTTTGAAAGACAGTACTGGATATGATTAATAACTGCAAATTAGGCTGTCGTCTTGCACATTCAAACATTACTCGCTGTTGGCTGGATTCGAACCTGCGCGGGGAATCCCCAATGGATTTCTAGTCCATCGCCTTAACCACTCGGCCACAACAACCTGTCAGCTGTGTGTATGTGTGTGTGTGTGTGTGTGTGTGTGTGTGTGTGTGTGTGTGTGTGTGTGTGTGTGTGTGTGTGTGTGTGTGTGTGTGTGTGTGTGTGTGTGTGTGTGTGTGTGTGTGTGTGTGTGTGTGTGTGTGAATCTTCAGAAATAGAAAATTTAGAGTCTTTATTTTAAAATGGTTGGTTTTACTTTATTTTAAAATGGTTGGTTTTACTTTATTAGGTTGAGACATATTTTCATCCTCATTTTGATTAAATGCATTTTCATCAACAGTCAGTGCAGTATGTTCATAGATCATACATCCACTTTCTTGTTTCCAAAAAGCTCTGGATAGATTTCAGTTAATCTCTCACATCTCATGTATGAGAGGATCTCTTAAGTAGCAGAGGATGGTTTCGATCCATCGACCTCTGGGTTATGGGCCCAGCACGCTTCCGCTGCGCCACTCTGCTGTATAACCAGGATGTGACTCCGCCGCACAGTGGGGGGGAGGGGGGTAGGGGACTTAAAAGCAGGTCCCCTGGTTCGGACGGTGAGCCGGGTCTCTGGGTGGCTCCAGGTGAGCCGGGTTGTTGAGGTTGTTGAGTTGTTGTTGGGGTCTGGTGGTGGAAGCTCCTCAGGTGTGGTGGTGATGCTGCTGGGGTCTGGTGGTGCAGCTAGTGGGGTCTGGTGGTGGAAGCTCCTGGGGTCTGGTGATGGAAGCTCCTGGGGTCAGGTGATGGAAGCTCCTTGGGTCTGGTGATGGAAATTCCTGGGGTCTGGTGGTGGAAGCTCCTGGGGTCTGGTGGTGATGCTGCTGGGGTCTGGTGGTGATGCTGCTGGGGTCTGGTGGTGGAGCTAGTGGTGTCTGGTGGTGGAAGCTCCTGAGGTGTGGTGGTGATGCTGCTGTCGTCTGGTGGTGGAGCTAGTGGTGTCTGGTGGTGGAAGCTCCTGGGGTCAAAGTCCAGAGTGCTAACCATTACACCATGGAACCCTGTTCAGCTTTTATTGTGTTTTTATTGTGGTCCTGAAACCACAACATGAGTAAAAAACAATATGCGCTTGAGCATCTGACAGAGTGCTGTCCATGGTGCTAGGAGCGTCTGGGTGTTTATGGTACCAGGGCCCTGGTCCTCCAGGCCCAAGGGCTGGCTCTTTCACTTCAGTGGCCGGTCGGTGGGGGGCTTAAAAGCGTGTCCCCGGGTTCGGACGGTGAGCCGGGTCTTTGGGTGGCTCCAGGTGAGCCGGGTTTTTGAGGTTGTTGAGTTGTTGTTAGGGTTTGGTGGTGGAAGCTCCTGAGGTGTGGTGGGGATGCTGCTGGGGTCTGGTGGTGCAGCTAGAGGGGTCTGGTGGTGGAAGCTCCTGGGGTCTGGTGATGGAAGCTCCTGGGGTGTGGTGGTGGAAGCTCCTGGGTTCTGGTGGTGATGCTGCTGGGGTCTGGTGCTGATGCTGCTGGGGTCTGGTGGTGGAAGCTCCTGGGGTCTGGTGGTGGAAGCTCCTGAGGTCTGGTGGTGGAAGCTCCTGGGGTCTGGTGGTGGAAGCTCCTGGGGTCTGGTGGTGGAAGCTCCTGGGGTCTGGTGGTGGAAGCTCCTGGGGTCTGGTGCTGATGCTGCTGGGGTCTGGTGGTGGAGCTAGTGGGGTCTGGTGTTGGAAGCTCCTGGGGTCTGGTGGTGGAGCTAGTAGGGTCTGGTGGTGGATGGGGTCTGGTGGTGATGCTGCTGGGGTCTGGTGGTGGAGCTAGTAGGGTCTGGTGGTGGATGGGGTCTGGTGGTGATGCTGCTGGGGTCTGGTGGTGGAGCTAGTGGGGTCTTGTGGTGGATGGGGTCTGGTGGTAATGCTGCTGGGGTCTGGTGGTGGAGCTAGTAGGGTCTGGTGGTGGATGGGGTCTGGTGGTAATGCTGCTGGGGTCTGGTGGTGGAGCTAGTGGGGTCTGGTGGTGATGCTGCTGGGGTCTGGTGGAAGCTCCTGGGGTCTGGTGGTGGAAGCTCCTGAGGTCTGGTGGTGGAAGCTCCTGGGGTCTGGTGGTGGAAGCTCCTGGGGTCTGGTGGTGATGCTGCTGGGGTATGGTGGTGGAGCTAGTGGGGTCTGGTGTTGGAAGCTCCTGGGGTCTGGTGGTGGAGCTAGTGGGGTCTGGTGTTAATGCTGCTGGGGTTTGGTGGTGGAGCTAGTGACTTACATGTTTTGAAAAAGGCGGGCATGACGAAAAGATCCTGTAAAAAATCTCTGTAATATGTTTCTTTTTTTCCTGTAAAGTTGGACATTTGAAAGATTAGGTAAATGGGGAATGACTGGCTTTTAATCAGTTGCCATCAAGATGGCCACATCTGAGTGAGCGTCTGTTGCAGACTCCAGATTGCTGCATTAATTTGGGCTGCTTAAACCTCTTTAAAACCCTCACCAAAGTGCACAGATATAAGGTTATCGACTAGATTTGTTTACTGTCGTTTTAGCCATTGTTAAGCCCTACTGTGGAGTTACCTGGTCTCCTGTAGTGAGGGAATTGTTTGTACAGCGGCATGGCGGAGAAGGTCGACCTCTATTCAATCTGGCAAGCCATTCAACAAGTCAAAGTTGATATGACGGCTCATTTTGACAGTAAAATTGAGACCATCCAAACTGGTCTGATCAACATTCAGGGATCATTATCAACAATGTGTGAACAAATATCGGAGGTCCAACAGCGTGTGAGCGCTAATGAAGACAACCTCAGTGATTTGACAAAACGAGTGCAAGTGCTGGAAAAAGAGAACATCTACCTGAGGGATAAAGCCCAGGAAGCCGAGAACAGAAGCCGGTCGTCCAACCTGCGGTTCATCGGTATTCCAGAGCATAAAGAAGGGGGAGACGTGATCGCCTTCATGAGCCAGCTGATTCTTCAACTTCTGGGAAAAGACAACTTTTCAGCGGCACCGGTCATTGAAAGAGCCCATCGCACTCCCACCTTCAGCTCCAACACCAGCTCCGCTCCTCCCCGACCCATCCTGGTCAAGTTTCTGCAGTTCCAGGACAAAGTGAAGATTTTACGGCTGGCCAGGATGAAAGGTGAGCTCATCCATATGGGTGCGCGTATCCATGTGTATCCTGATTTCAGCGCTGGGTTAGTGAAGAAACGGCGGCAGTTTGACGCTGTCAAAAAGTCTCTCCGTGCCGCGGACATGAAGTACTCTCTGATGTATCCTGCCAAGTTGAGAGTGATGGTGGAGGGAAAGCCAAAATTCTTCAGTTCTCCTAAAGAGGCTGAGTCCTTCTTCCATCATCTTTCCTCCCCGTCCTCGTCATCCTCCTCCCCTGGATGAAGTTGTGAGTAGCGTTGCCATGTCCTGAAGTTGCCAGCTTCGCAACTTATTCCGCTTGAGGGATGACTTCTTTTTTTATTTTTTCTCTCTACTTTTAGTTCTTTCCTTCTCTCTTTTTCTTTCTCTCTCTCGCTCTCTCTCCCCGCTCTCTCCCAGACTATTATTGACTTTTTAGACTGTCATTTGGGGTAACCCGAGTCAGATATGGCTCGACCATAGACATATATGGGCTCGACTATGTGTTTGCCGTAAACAGACACTGAAAACTCCGTAAAGAAAGAAGCACTCAAAGCACGCAAAGTTAAAACTGTTGCAAAGACTGTGAAACTAAGGGTGCTTGAACGTTACTGGACAGGGGCGGAGCCACCATTGTAAAGTTATGAGGGAGTAATATAATAACATAATAGAACATTAAATGCAATAGGCTACAATTTGAGTTGGGGGGGGGGGGGGGGGTTAGCTCAGTTAGCTGGTTTTTGTGTGTGAGCATGCTCATAGAGGTATGCTGATGCATGTGTGCATTCAGATGCAGCATAAATGTTTTTGTTCTGTTTAAAAAAAAAGGGAGAGAAAAGAAAAAAAAAAGGGTCCTTTTTTTAATTTATTTTATAGTATAAAAGTGCCCTCTTATTTGCAATTTTTTCTTTCACCTATTAGTTAGGCAGCAATCTGAGTCTGCGGTAGATAGCTCAGCTATCCTGCCTCTCGTCTTTATGTGGTTGTGTGTGAGTGTTTATGTGTCTATGTGTGTATCTGTGTGTTTTGTTTGTCTGTCTGTCTGTCCAATGTGTTGCTCTTGCTCCTCACCCAATATCACTGACTACTTCCCTGTTGATCTACTTCTGGAATTTGTTGTCCATGTCTGGCGTTGATTGTGACCACTCAGCTTCATCTGATGATGAGGTAGATGGGGAAACGTCCACAAGTGTTGATTGTGATAGTTTGGAACTGGAAACTTTCATTTACACGGATTATAAACAGCAAAGTATGGTGAATGAAATTGATCCTGATAATAACTTTTTTGCGAATATAAGTAATGATTGTAAGTACTATACGGATATGAAATTTAATAGAATGATTAATACTGAAAACAAAATTTCATTTATCCATTTTAACAGCAGAAGTCTGTATACAAATTATAGTTCCATTAAAGAATACTTAGAGCATTTTGATTCACCATTTAATGTAATTGCCATGTCTGAGACCTGGTTAAATACTGAAAAAGGTACAGAATTCAATATGTGTGGTTACGAAATGTTTTACACAAACAGACAACACAAAAAAGGAGGGGGTGTCGCACTCTATATTAACAAAAACTTTGACTGTAAAATCATAGAAAACATGTCACTGGCTGTGGATGAGGTATTTGAATGTGTAACAGTTGAAATTCAATTGAAAAGAAGAAAGAATATTATTATAAGCTGTATCTATAGGGCCCCGGGTTCAAATATTGATCTATTCAAAGAGTGGATGGAGAAAATGTTTTCTGTAATTAACCAAAAGGATTTGTTCATATGTGGGGATTTTAATATTGACCTTTTAAATGCTAAGAAGCATAAACCAACAGAGGAATTTGTTGATGTAATGTTTAGCATGTGTTTGTTCCCAAAAATCACCAGACCAAGCAGAATAACGTCACACAGTGCTACCTTAATAGATAACATCTTCACTAACATTTTGGATAACAATACTGTGAGTGGACTATTACTTAACGATACTAGTGATCACCTTCCAGTTTTTGTAGTGTATGATATCAAGTATAGATGGGTAAAGAACCTAGACAGATGCAAATATATAAGAGTTAAAACAGAAGAATCAATCAATGCATTGAAAACTGACCTAATTACTCAAAACTGGGAATTAATATATCAAGAAAATGACTGTGATAAAGCGTATGACTTATTTCTTGAAACTTTAAAAAAATTGTATGACAGAAATTGTCCGATTAAAAAATATGTCAAGAAACAAAAGTATGTAAATCCATGGTTAACAAAAGGACTAATAAATGCTTGCAAAAAGAAAAATCTTCTATATAGAAAATTCATCAAAGTTAGAACTAAAGATGCTGAAGCCAAATATAAAATATATAAAAATAAATTAATTAATATCATTAGGAATTGTAAAAAGGATTACTATACTACATTACTTGAAAATAATAAAAGCAATATCAAGGGTTTATGGAAGGTGCTCAATACAATTATTAGAAACGGATCAAAGGAGGAGAACTATCCAGATTATTTTGTAGATAAAGACAAGACTATTAGGAACATGGACGATGTGGTGGATGGTTTTAATAAATTCTTTGTTGGGATTGGACCGGAGTTGGCACAAAGGATTATCGAAAGGGTTCCAATGGAAAATGAAAAACTAGACTACCTAATAGATCGAAATCCAGGTTCAATGTTCCTTAATCCTGTTGATGAAAATGAAATTATGGAAATCATTAGGAGCTGTAGCAATAAAACATCAACAGATCTTCATGGGATTGACATGGCAATAGTGAAAAAGGTCATAGATGGAATTTTAAAACCTTTCACGCACATCTGTAATCTGTCCTTCCAGTCAGGAAAATTCCCAAATTCAATGAAAACTGCGAAAGTAATACCATTGTTTAAATCTGGGGACAGCCATCTATTTACAAACTACAGACCAGTCTCCCTATTGCCGCAATTCTCCAAGTTACTGGAGAAGCTATTTGCTGCCAGATTAAATAGCTTTGTAGAGAAGCATAATTTGTTATCGGATAGTCAGTATGGGTTCAGAAAAAACAGATCTACTTCACATGCACTTATTGATTTAATAGAAGAAATAACCACACATTTAGACAAAGGGAGGTTCACCATTGGAGTTTTTATTGATTTGAAAAAAGCTTTTGACACCATAGATCATGATATTTTGTTAAAAAAGATGGAGAGATATGGCACTAGGGGGACTGTTTTGAACTGGCTGAGAAGCTATCTAGGTAACAGGAAACAGTCTGTCCAAATCGGCAATCATATTTCCTCAGAAAGAAATATCACTTGTGGTGTGCCTCAAGGGTCAATATTGGGGCCTTTACTCTTTATTTTGTACATAAATGACATCTGTAAAGTTTCAAAAGTTATGAAATTTGTACTTTTCGCCGATGATACCAACATGATTTGTTCTGGTGAGGGCTTGCAGCAGCTTTTACAAGAAATCATGCAGGAAATGAATAAATTGAAAGACTGGTTTGATTATAACAAATTGTCACTTAATCTAGAAAAAACAAAACTAATTTTATTTGGCAGACGTAAAGTTGACATTCCAGTGCAAATAATAATAGATAATTTAAGTATCGAAAGAGTGAATCATATCACATTTCTTGGCGTGATAATTGATAAAAAAATCTGCTGGAAAACTCACATTGGCTATGTATGTTCCAAGATTGCAAAGAGTGTGGGTGTTATGAGGCGATCTAGGTTCATACTTAACCAACAGTCTCTACTTATTTTATATTATTCTTTTGTTTTGCCATATTTGAGTTACTGTGTGGAAGTCTGGGGTAATGCATATAAAACCAACCTGTTGCCTCTATATATATTACAAAAAAGAGCCATACGAACAGTTTTCAATGTCAGGTTCAATGATCACACTAATTTACTTTTTCTTAAGGCCTCTGCGTTAAAATTTTTTGATTTGGTCAAATTGAAAACTGCATTAATCATGTACAAAGCTAAAAACTATCTTCTGCCAAGTTTAATTCAAAAATTATTTTATGACAGGGAAGGTGGTAAAAGGTATGACTTAAGAGGAAAACTTAAATTACAACAACAAAGTGTAAGATCAACTCTTAAGAGTATGTGTGTTTCTGTTGGAGGGGTTATTCTGTGGAACAGCCTTGAAGATGAAATTAAACTTAGTCAAAGTGTCAGTCAATTTAAAAGCAAGTACAGAAAAGCAGTCTTTGAATTGTATAAAAGGGAAGAAGAGAGAAACTGATGTAAAGAAATGAAATGATTGAGGGGAAGAGGGTTTAAGGGAGTAACTTTGTGTTATGGTTGTCTTTGTTATATGTGTGTTGGCGGGGGATGGAAATGAATAAGCTTTGCTTCTGCCATCCCCTTTTCAAACAGTGTTTGTTTTTGTTTTGTTATAGTGTCTGTTGTTGGTATTGTTGTTTGTTCTGTTCAATGGTGTCCTGTAACTTTCTGTTCTTGTTTTGTAGTACAAGAGTTGTGGTTTTGTTGGTTTGAAATAAATAAAATGATATTGTGGAACTGCAACGAAATTCATTTCTGCATAAGACCCAATGCGAGAAAGAGATGGTCGACCTTCCTGTGCCGAGCACCAAGAAGAGGATTAGAGGGGTTTTACAAGTCCAAATAATATTATTGCAGTAATACATGTTTGCCCCCAGTTTCGAACAGGGGACCTTTCGCGTGTTAGGCAAACTTGATAACCACTACACTACAGAAACTTGCATGCTTTGAAAATGGCGGGCGTAACGAAAAAAAAATCCTATCTTCAAATCATTCATGTTAGAAATAAATGTGTGATTTCATATAAGTTGTCCTGGTGCGGTAAAATTAAAAATCATCCATCGGTATTACCATGCTGGGTAGAAAATACAAAATGTACCACAAGGGAAGCCAACTGATTACTTTTGAAAGACAGTACTGGATATGCTTAATAACTGCAAATTAGGCTGTCGTCTTGCACATTCAAACATTACTCGTTGTTGGCAGGATTCGAACCTGCGCGGGGAATCCCCAATGGATTTCTAGTCCATCGCCTTAACCACTCGGCCACAACAACCTGTCAGCTGTGTGTATGTGTGTGTGTGTGTGTGTGTGTGTGTGTGAATCTTCAGAAATAGACAATTTAGAGTCTTTATTTTAAAATGGTTGGTTTTACTTTATTTTAAAATGGTTGGTTTTACTTTATTAGGTTGAGACATATTTTCATCCTCATTTTGATTAAATGCATTTTCATCAACAGTCAGTGCAGTATGTTCATAGATCATACATCCACTTTCTTGTTTCCAAAAAGCTCTGGATAGATTTCAGTTAATCTCTCACATCTCATGTATGAGAGGATCTCTTAAGTAGCAGAGGATGGTTTCGATCCATCGACCTCTGGGTTATGGGCCCAGCACGCTTCCGCTGCGCCACTCTGCTGTATAACCAGGATGTGACTCCGCCACACAGTGGGGGGGAGGGGGGTAGGGTACTTAAAAGCGGGTCCCCTGGTTCGGACGGTGAGCCGGGTCTCTGGGTGGCTCCAGGTGAGCCGGGTTGTTGAGGTTGTTGAGTTGTTGTTGGGGTCTGGTGGTGGAAGCTCCTGAGGTGTGGTGGTGATGCTGCTGGGGTCTGGTGGTGCAGCTAGTGGGGTCTGGTGGTGGAAGCTCCTGGGGTCAGGTGATGGAAGCTCCTGGGGTCAGGTGATGGAAGCTCCTTGGGTCTGGTGATGGAAATTCCTGGGGTCTGGTGGTGGAAGCTCCTGGGGTCTGGTGGTGATGCTGCTGGGGTCTGGTGGTGATGCTGCTGGGGTCTGGTGGTGGAGCTAGTGGTGTCTGGTGGTGGAAGCTCCTGAGGTGTGGTGGTGATGCTGCTGTCGTCTGGTGGTGGAGCTAGTGGTGTCTGGTGGTGGAAGCTCCTGGGGTCAAAGTCCAGAGTGCTAACCATTACACCATGGAACCCTGTTCAGCTTTTATTCTGTTTTTATTGTGGTCCTGAAACCAGAACATGAGTAAAAAACAATATGCGCTTGAGCATCTGACAGAGTGCTGTCCATGGTGCTAGGAGCGTCTGGGTGTTTATGGTACCAGGGCCCTGGTCCTCCAGGCCCAAGGGCTGGCTCTTTCACTCCAGTGGCCGGTCGGTGGGGGGCTTAAAAGCGGGTCCCCGGGTTCGGACGGTGAGCCGGGTCTTTGGGTGGCTCCAGGTGAGCCGGGTTTTTGAGGTTGTTGAGTTGTTGTTAGGGTTTGGTGGTGGAAGCTCCTGAGGTGTGGTGGTGATGCTGCTGGGGTCTGGTGGTGCAGCTAGAGGGGTCTGGTGGTGGAAGCTCCTGGGGTCTGGTGATGGAAGCTCCTGGGGTGTGGTGGTGGAAGCTCCTGGGTTCTGGTGGTGATGCTGCTGGGGTCTGGTGCTGATGCTGCTGGGGTCTGGTGGTGGAAGCTCCTGGGGTCTGGTGGTGGAAGCTCCTGAGGTCTGGTGGTGGAAGCTCCTGGGGTCTGTTGGTGGAAGCTCCTGGGGTCTGGTGGTGGAAGCTCCTGGGGTCTGGTGGTGGAAGCTCCTGGGGTCTGGTGGTGGAAGCTCCTGGGGTCTGGTGCTGATGCTGCTGGGGTCCGGTGGTGGAGCTAGTGGGGTCTGGTGTTGGAAGCTCCTGGGGTCTGGTGGTGGAGCTAGTAGGGTCTGGTGGTGGATGGGGTCTGGTGGTGATGCTGCTGGGGTCTGGTGGTGGAGCTAGTGGGGTCTTGTGGTGGATGGGGTCTGGTGGTAATGCTGCTGGGGTCTGGTGGTGGAGCTAGTAGGGTCTGGTGGTGGATGGGGTCTGGTGGTAATGCTGCTGGGGTCTGGTGGTGGAGCTAGTGGGGTCTGGTGGTGATGCTGCTGGGGTCTGGTGGAAGCTCCTGGGGTCTGGTGGTGGAAGCTCCTGAGGTCTGGTGGTGGAAGCTCCTGGGGTCTGGTGGTGGAAGCTCCTGGGGTCTGGTGGTGATGCTGCTGGGGTATGGTGGTGGAGCTAGTGGGGTCTGGTGTTGGAAGCTCCTGGGGTCTGGTGGTGGAGCTAATGGGGTCTGGTGTTAATGCTGCTGGGGTTTGGTGGTGGAGCTAGTGACTTACATGTTTTGAAAAAGGCGGGCATGACGAAAAGATCCTGTAAAAAATCTATGTAATATGTTTCTTTTTTTCCTGTAAAGTTGGACATTTGAAAGATTAGGTAAATGAGGAATGACTGGCTTTTAATCAGTTGTGGAACTGCAACGAAATTCATTTCTGCATAAGACCCAATGCGAGAAAGAGATGGTCGACCTTCCTGTGCCGAGCACCAAGAAGAGGATTAGAGGGGTTTTCCAAGTCCAAATAATATTATTGCAGTAATACATGTTTCCGCCCAGTTTCGAACAGGGGACCTTTCGCGTGTTAGGCGAACGTGATAACCACTACACTACGGAAACTTGCATGCTTTGAAAATGGCGGGCGTAACGAAAAAAAAATCCTATCTTCAAATCATTCATGTTAGAAATAAATGTGTGATTTCATATAAGTTGTCCTGGTGCGGTAAAATTAAAAATCATCCATCGGTATTACCATGCTGGGTAGAAAATACAAAATGTACCACAAGGGAAGCCAACTGATTACTTTTGAAAGACAGTACTGGATATGATTAAAAACTGCAAATTAGGCAGTCGTCTTGCACATTCAAACATTACTCGTTGTTGGCAGGATTCGACCCTGCGCGGGGAATCCCCAATGGATTTCTAGTCCATCGCCTTAACCACTCGGCCACAACAACCTGTCAGCTGTGTGTATGTGTGTGTGTGTATGTGTGTGTGTGTGTGTGTGTGTGTGTGTGTGTGTGAATCTTCAGAAATAGACAATTTAGAGTCTTTATTTTAAAATGGTTGGTTTTACTTTATTAGGTTGAGACATATTTTCATCCTCATTTTGATTAAATGCATTTTCATCAACAGTCAGTGCAGTATGTTCATAGATCATACATCCACTTTCTTGTTTCCAAAAAGGTCTGGATAGATTTCAGTTAATCTCTCACATCTCATGTATGAGAGGATCTCTTAAGTAGCAGAGGATGGTTTCGATCCATCGACCTCTGGGTTATGGGCCCAGCACGCTTCCGCTGCGCCACACTGCTGTATAACCAGGATGTGACTCCGCCACACAGTGGGGGGGAGGGGGGTAGGGGACTTAAAAGCGGGTCCCCTGGTTCGGACGGTGAGCCGGGTCTCTGGGTGGCTCCAGGTGAGCCGGGTTGTTGAGGTTGTTGAGTTGTTGTTGGGGTCTGGTGGTGGAAGCTCCTGAGGTGTGGTGGTGATGCTGCTGGGGTCTGGTGGTGCAGCTAGTGGGGTCTGGTGGTGGAAGCTCCTGGGGTCTGGTGATGGAAGCTCCTGGGGTCAGGTGATGGAAGCTCCTTGGGTCTGGTGATGGAAATTCCTGGGGTCTGGTGGTGGAAGCTCCTGAGGTGTGGTGGTGATGCTGCTGTCGTCTGGTGGTGGAGCTAGTGGTGTCTGGTGGTGGAAGCTCCTGGGGTCAAAGTCCAGAGTGCTAACCATTACACCATGGAACCCTGTTCAGCTTTTATTGTGTTTTTATTGTGGTCCTGAAACCAGAACATGAGTAAAAAACAATATGCGCTTGAGCATCTGACAGAGTGCTGTCCATGGTGCTAGGAGCGTCTAGGTGTTTATGGTACCAGGGCCCTGGTCCTCCAGGCCCAAGGGCTGGCTCTTTCACTCCAGTGGCCGGTCGGTGGGGGGCTTAAAAGCGGGTCCCCGGGTTCGGACGGTGAGCCGGGTCTTTGGGTGGCTCCAGGTGAGCCGGGTTTTTGAGGTTGTTGAGTTGTTGTTAGGGTTTGGTGGTGGAAGCTCCTGAGGTGTGGTGGGGATGCTGCTGGGGTCTGGTGGTGCAGCTAGAGGGGTCTGGTGGTGGAAGCTCCTGGGGTCTGGTGATGGAAGCTCCTGGGGTGTGGTGGTGGAAGCTCCTGGGTTCTGGTGGTGATGCTGCTGGGGTCTGGTGCTGATGCTGCTGGGGTCTGGTGGTGGAAGCTCCTGGGGTCTGGTGGTGGAAGCTCCTGAGGTCTGGTGGTGGAAGCTCCTGGGGTCTGGTGGTGGAAGCTCCTGGGGTCTGGTGGTGGAAGCTCCTGGGGTCTGGTGGTGGAAGCTCCTGGGGTCTGGTGCTGATGCTGCTGGGATCTGGTGGTGGAGCTAGTGGGGTCTGGTGTTGGAAGCTCCTGGGGTCTGGTGGTGGAGCTAGTAGGGTCTGGTGGTGGATGGGGTCTGGTGGTGATGCTGCTGGGGTCTGGTGGTGGAGCTAGTGGGGTCTTGTGGTGGATGGGGTCTGGTGGTAATGCTGCTGGGGTCTGGTGGTGGAGCTAGTAGGGTCTGGTGGTGGATGGGGTCTGGTGGTAATGCTGCTGGGGTCTGGTGGTGGAGCTAGTGGGGTCTGGTGGTGATGCTGCTGGGGTCTGGTGGAAGCTCCTGGGGTCTGGTGGTGGAAGCTCCTGAGGTCTGGTGGTGGAAGTTCCTGGGGTCTGGTGGTGGAAGCTCCTGGGGTCTGGTGGTGGAAGCTCCTGGGGTCTGGTGGTGATGCTGCTGGGGTCTGGTGGAAGCTCCTGGGGTCTGGTGGTGGAAGCTCCTGAGGTCTGGTGGTGGAAGCTCCTGGGGTCTGGTGGTGGAAGCTCCTGAGGTCTGGTGGTGGAAGCTCCTGGGGTCTGGTGGTGGAAGCTCCTGGGGTCTGGTGGTGATGCTGCTGGGGTATGGTGGTGGAGCTAGTGGGGTCTGGTGTTGGAAGCTCCTGGGGTCTGGTGGTGGAGCTAGTGGGGTCTGGTGTTAATGCTGCTGGGGTTTGGTGGTGGAGCTAGTGACTTACATGTTTTGAAAAAGGCGGGCATGACGAAAAGATCCTGTAAAAAATCTCTGTAATATGTTCCTTTTTTTCCTGTAAAGTTGGACATTTGAAAGATTAGGTAAATGGGGAATGACTGGCTTTTAATCAGTTGTGGAACTGCAACGAAATTCATTTCTGCATTAGACCCAATGCGAGAAAGAGATGGTCGACCTTCCTGTGCCGAGCACCAAGAAGAGGATTAGAGGGATTTTACAAGTCCAAATAATATTATTGCAGTAATACATGTTTGCCCCCAGTTTCGAACAGGGGACCTTTCGCGTGTTAGGCAAACTTGATAACCGCTACACTACAGAAACTTGCATGCTTTGAAAATGGCGGGCGTAACGAAAAAAAAATCCTATCTTCAAATCATTCATGTTAGAAATAAATGTGTGATTTCATATAAGTTGTCCTGGTGCGGTAAAATTAAAAATCATCCATCAGTATTACCATGCTGGGTAGAAAATACAAAATGTACCACAAGGGAAGCCAACTGATTACTTTTGAAAGACAGTACTGGATATGATTAATAACTGCAAATTAGGCTGTCGTCTTGCACATTCAAACATTACTCGTTGTTGGCGGGATTCGAACCTGCGCGGGGAATCCCCAATGGATTTCTAGTCCATCGCCTTAACCACTCGGCCACAACAACCTGTCAGCTGTGTGTATGTGTGTGTGTGTGTGTGTGTGTGTGTGTGTGTGTGAATCTTCAGAAATAGACAATTTAGAGTCTTTATTTTAAAATGGTTGGTTTTACTTTATTTTAAAATGGTTGGTTTTACTTTATTAGGTTGAGACATATTTTCATCCTCATTTTGATTAAATGCATTTTCATCAACAGTCAGTGCAGTATGTTCATAGATCATACATCCACTTTCTTGTTTCCAAAAAGCTCTGGATAGATTTCAGTTAATCTCTCACATCTCATGTATGAGAGGATCTTTTAAGTAGCAGAGGATGGTTTCGATCCATCGACCTCTGGGTTATGGGCCCAGCACGCTTCCGCTGCGCCACTCTGCTGTATAACCAGGATGTGACTCCGCCACACAGTGGGGGGGAGGGGGGTAGGGCTCTTAAAAGCGGGTCCCCTGGTTCGGACGGTGAGCCGGGTCTCTGGGTGGCTCCAGGTGAGCCGGGTTGTTGAGGTTGTTGAGTTGTTGTTGGGGTCTGGTGGTGGAAGCTCCTGAGGTGTGGTGGTGATGCTGCTGGGGTCTGGTGGTGCAGCTAGTGGGGTCTGGTGGTGGAAGCTCCTGGGGTCTGGTGATGGAAGCTCCTGGGGTCAGGTGATGGAAGCTCCTTGGGTCTGGTGATGGAAATTCCTGGGGTCTGGTGGTGGAAGCTCCTGGGGTCTGGTGGTGATGCTCCTGGGGTCTGGTGGTGATGCTGCTGGGGTCTGGTGGTGGAGCTAGTGGTGTCTGGTGGTGGAAGCTCCTGAGGTGTGGTGGTGATGCTGCTGTCGTCTGGTGGTGGAGCTAGTGGTGTCTGGTGGTGGAAGCTCCTGGGGTCAAAGTCCAGAGTGCTAACCATTACACCATGGAACCCTGTTCAGCTTTTATTGTGTTTTTATTGTGGTCCTGAAACCAGAACATGAGTAAAAAACAATATGCGCTTGAGCATCTGACAGAGTGCTGTCCATGGTGCTAGGAGCGTCTGGGTGTTTATGGTACCAGGGCCCTGGTCCTCCAGGCCCAAGGGCTGGCTCTTTCACTCCAGTGGCTGGTCGGTGGGGGGCTTAAAAGCGGGTCCCCGGGTTCGGACGGTGAGCCGGGTCTTTGGGTGGCTCCAGGTGAGCCGGGTTTTTGAGGTTGTTGAGTTGTTGTTAGGGTTTGGTGGTGGAAGCTCCTGAGGTGTGGTGGTGATGCTGCTGGGGTCTGGTGGTGCAGCTAGAGGGGTCTGGTGGTGGAAGCTCCTGGGGTCTGGTGATGGAAGCTCCTGGGGTGTGGTGGTGGAAGCTCCTGGGTTCTGGTGGTGATGCTGCTGGGGTCTGGTGCTGATGCTGCTGGGGTCTGGTGGTGGAAGCTCCTGGGGTCTGGTGGTGGAAGCTCCTGAGGTCTGGTGGTGGAAGCTCCTGGGGTCTGGTGGTGATGCTGCTGGGGTCTGGTGCTGATGCTGCTGGGGTCTGGTGGTGGAAGCTCCTGGGGTCTGGTGGTGGAAGCTCCTGGGGTCTGGTGGTGGAAGCTCCTGAGGTCTGGTGGTGGAAGCTCCTGGGGTCTGGTGGTGGAAGCTCCTGGGGTCTGGTGGTGGAAGCTCCTGGGGTCTGGTGGTGGAAGCTCCTGGGGTCTGGTGGTGGAAGCTGCTGGGGTCTGGTGGTGGAGCTAGTGGGGTCTGGTGTTGGAAGCTCCTGGGGTCTGGTGGTGGAGCTAGTAGGGTCTGGTGGTGGATGGGGTCTGGTGGTGATGCTGCTGGGGTCTGGTGGTGGAGCTAGTGGGGTCTTGTGGTGGATGGGGTCTGGTGGTAATGCTGCTGGGGTCTGGTGGTGGAGCTAGTAGGGTCTGGTGGTGGATGGGGTCTGGTGGTAATGCTGCTGGGGTCTGGTGGTGGAGCTAGTGGGGTCTGGTGGTGATGCTGCTGGGGTCTGGTGGAAGCTCCTGGGGTCTGGTGGTGGAAGCTCCTGAGGTCTGGTGGTGGAAGCTCCTGGGGTCTGGTGGTGGAAGCTCCTGGGGTCTGGTGGTGATGCTGCTGGGGTATGGTGGTGGAGCTAGTGGGGTCTGGTGTTGGAAGCTCCTGGGGTCTGGTGGTGGAGCTAGTGGGGTCTGGTGTTAATGCTGCTGGGGTTTGGTGGTGGAGCTAGTGACTTACATGTTTTGAAAAAGGCGGGCATGACGAAAAGATCCTGTAAAAAATCTCTGTAATATGTTTCTTTTTTTCCTGTAAAGTTGGACATTTGAAAGATTAGGTAAATGGGGAATGACTGGCTTTTAATCAGTTGTGGAACTGCAACGAAATTCATTTCTGCATAAGACCGAATGCGAGAAAGAGATGGTAGACCTTCCTGTGCCGAGCACCAAGAAGAGGATTAGAGGGGTTTTACAAGTCCAAATAATATTATTGCAGTAATACATGTTTGCCCCCAGTTTCGAACAGGGGACCTTTCGCGTGTTAGGCAAACTTCATAACCACTACACTACAGAAACTTGCATGCTTTGAAAATGGCGGGCGTAACGAAAAAAAAATCCTATCTTCAAATCATTCATGTTAGAAATAAATGTGTGATTTCATATAAGTTGTCCTGGTGCGGTAAAATTAAAAATCATCCATCGGTATTACCATGCTGGGTAGAAAATACAAAATGTACCACAAGGGAAGCCAACTGATTACTTTTGAAAGACAGTACTGGATATGATTAATAACTGCAAATTAGGCTGTCGTCTTGCACATTCAAACATTACTCGTTGTTGGCGGGATTCGAACCTGCGCGGGGAATCCCCAATGGATTTCTAGTCCATCGCCTTAACCACTCGGCCACAACAACCTGTCAGCTATGTGTATGTGTGTGTGTGTGTGTGTGTGTGTGTGTGTGTGTGTGTGTGTGAATCTTCAGAAATAGACAATTTAGAGTCTTTATTTTAAAATGGTTGGTTTTACTTTATTTTAAAATGGTTGGTTTTACTTTATTAGGTTGAGACATATTTTCATCCTCATTTTGATTAAATGCATTTTCATCAACAGTCAGTGCAGTATGTTCATAGATCATACATCCACTTTCTTGTTTCCAAAAAGCTCTGGATAGATTTCAGTTAATCTCTCACATCTCATGTATGAGAGGATCTCTTAAGTAGCAGAGGATGGTTTCGATCCATCGACCTCTGGGTTATGGGCCCAGCACGCTTCCGCTGCGCCACTCTGCTGTATAACCAGGATATGACTCCGCCACACAGTGGGGGGGAGGGGGGTAGGGCTCTTAAAAGCGGGTCCCCTGGTTCGGACGGTGAGCCGGGTCTCTGGGTGGCTCCAGGTGAGCCGGGTTGTTGAGGTTGTTGAGTTGTTGTTGGGGTCTGGTGGTGGAAGCTCCTGAGGTGTGGTGGTGATGCTGCTGGGGTCTGGTGGTGCAGCTAGTGGGGTCTGGTGGTGGAAGCTCCTGGGGTCTGGTGATGGAAGCTCCTGGGGTCAGGTGATGGAAGCTCCTTGGGTCTGGTGATGGAAATTCCTGGGGTCTGGTGGTGGAAGCTCCTGAGGTGTGGTGGTGATGCTGCTGTCGTCTGGTGGTGGAGCTAGTGGTGTCCGGTGGTGGAAGCTCCTGGGGTCAAAGTCCAGAGTGCTAACCATTACACCATGGAACCCTGTTCAGCTTTTATTGTGTTTTTATTGTGGTCCTGAAACCAGAACATGAGTAAAAAACAATATGCGCTTGAGCATCTGACAGAGTGCTGTCCATGGTGCTAGGAGCGTCTGGGTGTTTATGGTACCAGGGCCCTGGTCCTCCAGGCCCAAGGGCTGGCTCTTTCACTCCAGTGGCCGGTCGGTGGGGGGCTTAAAAGCGGGTCCCCGGGTTCGGACGGTGAGCCGGGTCTTTGGGTGGCTCCAGGTGAGCCGGGTTTTTGAGGTTGTTGAGTTGTTGTTAGGGTTTGGTGGTGGAAGCTCCTGAGGTGTGGTGGGGATGCTGCTGGGGTCTGGTGGTGCAGCTAGAGGGGTCTGGTGGTGGAAGCTCCTGGGGTCTGGTGATGGAAGCTCCTGGGGTGTGGTGGTGGAAGCTCCTGGGTTCTGGTGGTGATGCTGCTGGGGTCTGGTGCTGATGCTGCTGGGGTCTGGTGGTGGAAGCTCCTGGGGTCTGGTGGTGGAAGCTCCTGAGGTCTGGTGGTGGAAGCTCCTGGGGTCTGGTGGTGGAAGCTCCTGGGGTCTGGTGGTGGAAGCTCCTGGGGTCTGGTGGTGGAAGCTCCTGGGGTCTGGTGCTGATGCTGCTGGGGTCTGGTGGTGGAGCTAGTGGGGTCTGGTGTTGGAAGCTCCTGGGGTCTGGTGGTGGAGCTAGTAGGGTCTGGTGGTGGATGGGGTCTGGTGGTGATGCTGCTGGGGTCTGGTGGTGGAGCTAGTGGGGTCTTGTGGTGGATGGGGTCTGGTGGTAATGCTGCTGGGGTCTGGTGGTGGAGCTAGTAGGGTCTGGTGGTGGATGGGGTCTGGTGGTAATGCTGCTGGGGTCTGGTGGTGGAGCTAGTGGGGTCTGGTGGTGATGCTGCTGGGGTCTGGTGGAAGCTCCTGGGGTCTGGTGGTGGAAGCTCCTGAGGTCTGGTGGTGGAAGCTCCTGGGGTCTGGTGGTGGAAGCTCCTGGGGTCTGGTGGTGGAAGCTCCTGGGGTCTGGTGGTGATGCTGCTGGGGTCTGGTGGAAGCTCCTGGGGTCTGGTGGTGGAAGCTCCTGAGGTCTGGTGGTGGAAGCTCCTGAGGTCTGGTGGTGGAAGCTCCTGGGGTCTGGTGGTGATGCTGCTGGGGTATGGTGGTGGAGCTAGTGGGGTCTGGTGTTGGAAGCTCCTGGGGTCTGGTGGTGGAGCTAGTGGGGTCTGGTGTTAATGCTGCTGGGGTTTGGTGGTGGAGCTAGTGACTTACATGTTTTGAAAAAGGCGGGCATGACGAAAAGATCCTGTAAAAAATCTCTGTAATATGTTTCTTTTTTTCCTGTAAAGTTGGACATTTGAAAGATTAGGTAAATGGGGAATGACTGGCTTTTAATCAGTTGTGGAACTGCAACGAAATTCATTTCTGCATAAGACCCAATGCGAGAAAGAGATGGTCGACCTTCCTGTGCCGAGCACCAAGAAGAGGATTAGAGGGGTTTTACAAGTCCAAATAATATTATTGCAGTAATACATGTTTGCCCCCAGTTTCGAACAGGGGACCTTTCGCGTGTTAGGCAAACTTCATAACCACTACACGACAGAAACTTGCATGCTTTGAAAATGGCGGGCGTAACGAAAAAAAAATCCTATCTTCAAATCATTCATGTTAGAAATAAATGTGTGATTTCATATAAGTTGTCCTGGTGCGGTAAAATTAAAAATCATCCATCGGTATTACCATGCTGGGTAGAAAATACAAAATGTACCACAAGGGAAGCCAACTGATTACTTTTGAAAGACAGTACTGGATATGATTAATAACTGCAAATTAGGCAGTAGTCTTGCACATTCAAACATTACTCGTTGTTGGCAGGATTCGAACCTGCGTGGGGAATCCCCAATGGATTTCTAGTCCATCGCCTTAACCACTCGGCCACAACAACCTGTCAGCTGTGTGTATGTGTGTGTGTGTGTGTGTGTGTGTGTGTGTGTGTGTGTGTGAATCTTCAGAAATAGACAATTTAGAGTCTTTATTTTAAAATGGTTGGTTTTACTTTATTTTAAAATGGTTGGTTTTACTTTATTAGGTTGAGACATATTTTCATCCTCATTTTGATTAAATGCATTTTCATCAACAGTCAGTGCAGTATGTTCATAGATCATACATCCACTTTCTTGTTTCCAAAAAGCTCTGGATAGATTTCAGTTAATCTCTCACATCTCATGTATGAGAGGATCTCTTAAGTAGCAGAGGATGGTTTCGATCCATCGACCTCTGGGTTATGGGCCCAGCACGCTTCCGCTGCGCCAGTCTGCTGTATAACCAGGATGTGACTCCGCCACACAGTGGGGGGGAGGGGGGTAGGGGACTTAAAAGCGGGTCCCCTGGTTCGGACGGTGAGCCGGGTCTCTGGGTGGCTCCAGGTGAGCCGGGTTGTTGAGGTTGTTGAGTTGTTGTTGGGGTCTGGTGGTGGAAGCTCCTGAGGTGTGGTGGTGATGCTGCTGGGGTCTGGTGGTGCAGCTAGTGGGGTCTGGTGGTGGAAGCTCCTGGGGTCTGGTGATGGAAGCTCCTGGGGTCAGGTGATGGAAGCTCCTTGGGTCTGGTGATGGAAATTCCTGGGGTCTGGTGGTGGAAGCTCCTGGGGTCTGGTGGTGATGCTGCTGGGGTCTGGTGATGATGCTGCTGGGGTCTGGTGGTGGAGCTAGTGGTGTCTGGTGGTGGAAGCTCCTGAGGTGTGGTGGTGATGCTGCTGTCGTCTGGTGGTGGAGCTAGTGGTGTCTGGTGGTGGAAGCTCCTGGGGTCAAAGTCCAGAGTGCTAACCATTACACCATGGAACCCTGTTCAGCTTTTATTGTGTTTTTATTGTGGTCCTGAAACCAGAACATGAGTAAAAAACAATATGCGCTTGAGCATCTGACAGAGTGCTGTCCATGGTGCTAGGAGCGTCTGGGTGTTTATGGTACCAGGGCCCTGGTCCTCCAGGCCCAAGGGCTGGCTCTTTCACTCCAGTGGCCGGTCGGTGGGGGGCTTAAAAGCGGGTCCCCGGGTTCGGACGGTGAGCCGGGTCTTTGGGTGGCTCCAGGTGAGCCGGGTTTTTGAGGTTGTTGAGTTGTTGTTAGGGTTTGGTGGTGGAAGCTCCTGAGGTGTGGTGGTGATGCTGCTGGGGTCTGGTGGTGCAGCTAGAGGGGTCTGGTGGTGGAAGCTCCTGGGGTCTGGTGATGGAAGCTCCTGGGGTGTGGTGGTGGAAGCTCCTGGGTTCTGGTGGTGATGCTGCTGGGGTCTGGTGCTGATGCTGCTGGGGTCTGGTGGTGGAAGCTCCTGGGGTCTGGTGGTGGAAGCTCCTGAGGTCTGGTGGTGGAAGCTCCTGGGGTCTGGTGGTGGATGGTGTCTGGTGGTGATGCTGCTGGGGTCTGGTGGTGGAGCTAGTGGGGTCTTGTGGTGGATGGGGTCTGGTGGTAATGCTGCTGGGGTCTGGTGGTGGAGCTAGTAGGGTCTGGTGGTGGATGGGGTCTGGTGGTGGAGCTAGTGGGGTCTGGTGGTGATGCTGCTGGGGTCTGGTGGAAGCTCCTGGGGTCTGGTGGTGGAAGCTCCTGAGGTCTGGTGGTGGAAGCTCCTGGGGTCTGGTGGTGATGCTGCTGGGGTATGGTGGTGGAGCTAGTGGGGTCTGGTGTTGGAAGCTCCTGGGGTCTGGTGGTGGAGCTAGTGGGGTCTGGTGTTAATGCTGCTGGGGTTTGGTGGTGGAGCTAGTGACTTACATGTTTTGAAAAAGGCGGGCATGACGAAAAGATCCTGTAAAAAATCTCTGTAATATGTTTCTTTTTTTCCTGTAAAGTTGGACATTTGAAAGATTAGGTAAATGGGGAATGACTGGCTTTTAATCAGTTGTGGAACTGCAACGAAATTCATTTCTGCATAAGACCCAATGCGAGAAAGAGATGGTCGACCTTCCTGTGCCGAGCACCAAGAAGAGGATTAGAGGGGTTTTCCAAGTCCAAATAATATTATTGCAGTAATACATGTTTCCGCCCAGTTTCGAACAGGGGACCTTTCGCGTGTTAGGCGAACGTGATAACCACTACACTACGAAAACTTGCATGCTTTGAAAATGGCGGGCGTAACGAAAAAAAAATCCTATCTTCAAATCATTCATGTTAGAAATAAATGTGTGATTTCATATAAGTTGTCCTGGTGCGGTAAAATTAAAAATCATCCATCGGTATTACCATGCTGGGTAGAAAATACAAAATGTACCACAAGGGAAGCCAACTGATTACTTTTGAAAGACAGTACTGGATATGATTAATAACTGCAAATTAGGCAGTCGTCTTGCACATTCAAACATTACTCGTTGTTGGCAGGATTCGAACCTGCGCGGGGAATCCCCAATGGATTTCTAGTCCATCGCCTTAACCACTCGGCCACAACAACCTGTCAGCTGTGTGTATGTGTGTGTGTGTGTGTGTGAATCTTCAGAAATAGACAATTTAGAGTCTTTATTTTAAAATGGTTGGTTTTACTTTATTTTAAAATGGTTGGTTTTACTTTATTAGGTTGAGACATATTTTCATCCTCATTTTGATTAAATGCATTTTCATCAACAGCATTTTCATCAACAGTCAGCATCAACAGCCAGTATGTTCATAGATCATACATCCACTTTCTTGTTTCCAAAAAGCTCTGGATAGATTTCAGTTAATCTCTCACATCTCATGTATGAGAGGATCTCTTAAGTAGCAGAGGATGGTTTCGATCCATCGACCTCTGGGTTATGGGCCCAGCACGCTTCCGCTGCGCCACTCTGCTGTATAACCAGGATGTGACTCCGCCACACAGTGGGGGGGAGGGGGGTAGGGGACTTAAAAGCGGGTCCCCTGGTTCGGACGGTGAGCCGGGTCTCTGGGTGGCTCCAGGTGAGCCGGGTTGTTGAGGTTGTTGAGTTGTTGTTGGGGTCTGGTGGTGGAAGCTCCTGAGGTGTGGTGGTGATGCTGCTGGGGTCTGGTGGTGCAGCTAGTGGGGTCTGGTGGTGGAAGCTCCTGGGGTCTGGTGATGGAAGCTCCTGGGGTCAGGTGATGGAAGCTCCTTGGGTCTGGTGATGGAAATTCCTGGGGTCTGGTGGTGGAAGCTCCTGGGGTCTGGTGGTGATGCTGCTGGGGTCTGGTGGTGATGCTGCTGGGGTCTGGTGGTGGAGCTAGTGGTGTCTGGTGGTGGAAGCTCCTGAGGTGTGGTGGTGATGCTGCTGTCGTCTGGTGGTGGAGCTAGTGGTGTCCGGTGGTGGAAGCTCCTGGGGTCAAAGTCCAGAGTGCTAACCATTACACCATGGAACCCTGTTCAGCTTTTATTGTGTTTTTATTGTGGTCCTGAAACCAGAACATGAGTAAAAAACAATATGCGCTTGAGCATCTGACAGAGTGCTGTCCATGGTGCTAGGAGCGTCTGGGTGTTTATGGTACCAGGGCCCTGGTCCTCCAGGCCCAAGGGCTGGCTCTTTCACTCCAGTGGCCGGTCGGTGGGGGGCTTAAAAGCGGGTCCCCGGGTTCGGACGGTGAGCCGGGTCTTTGGGTGGCTCCAGGTGAGCCGGGTTTTTGAGGTTGTTGAGTTGTTGTTAGGGTTTGGTGGTGGAAGCTCCTGAGGTGTGGTGGTGATGCTGCTGGGGTCTGGTGGTGCAGCTAGAGGGGTCTGGTGGTGGAAGCTCCTGGGGTCTGGTGATGGAAGCTCCTGGGGTGTGGTGGTGGAAGCTCCTGGGTTCTGGTGGTGATGCTGCTGGGGTCTGGTGCTGATGCTGCTGGGGTCTGGTGGTGGAAGCTCCTGGGGTCTGGTGGTGGAAGCTCCTGAGGTCTGGTGGTGGAAGCTCCTGGGGTCTGGTGGTGGAAGCTCCTGGGGTCTGGTGGTGGAAGCTCCTGGGGTCTGGTGGTGGAAGCTCCTGGGGTCTGGTTCTGATGCTGCTGGGGTCCGGTGGTGGAGCTAGTGGGGTCTGGTGTTGGAAGCTCCTGGGGTCTGGTGGTGGAGCTAGTAGGGTCTGGTGGTGGATGGGGTCTGGTGGTGATGCTGCTGGGGTCTGGTGGTGGAGCTAGTGGGGTCTTGTGGTGGATGGGGTCTGGTGGTAATGCTGCTGGGGTCTGGTGGTGGAGCTAGTAGGGTCTGGTGGTGGATGGGGTCTGGTGGTAATGCTGCTGGGGTCTGGTGGTGGAGCTAGTGGGGTCTGGTGGTGATGCTGCTGGGGTCTGGTGGAAGCTCCTGGGGTCTGGTGGTGGAAGCTCCTGAGGTCTGGTGGTGGAAGCTCCTGGGGTCTGGTGGTGGAAGCTCCTGGGGTCTGGTGGTGATGCTGCTGGGGTATGGTGGTGGAGCTAGTGGGGTCTGGTGTTGGAAGCTCCTGGGGTCTGGTGGTGGAGCTAGTGGGGTCTGGTGTTAATGCTGCTGGGGTTTGGTGGTGGAGCTAGTGACTTACATGTTTTGAAAAAGGCGGGCATGACGAAAAGATCCTGTAAAAAATCTCTGTAATATGTTTCTTTTTTTCCTGTAAAGTTGGACATTTGAAAGATTAGGTAAATGAGGAATGACTGGCTTTTAATCAGTTGTGGAACTGCAACAAAATTCATTTCTGCATAAGACCCAATGCGAGAAAGAGATGGTCGACCTTCCTGTGCCGAGCACCAAGAAGAGGATTAGAGGGGTTTTCCAAGTCCAAATAATATTATTGCAGTAATACATGTTTCCGCCCAGTTTCGAACAGGGGACCTTTCGCGTGTTAGGCGAACGTGATAACCACTACACTACGAAAACTTGCATGCTTTGAAAATGGCGGGCGTAACGAAAAAAAAATCCTATCTTCAAATCATTCATGTTAGAAATAAATGTGTGATTTCATATAAGTTGTCCTGGTGCGGTAAAATTAAAAATCATCCATCGGTATTACCATGCTGGGTAGAAAATACAAAATGTACCACAAGGGAAGCCAACTGATTACTTTTGAAAGACAGTACTGGATATGATTAATAACTGCAAATTAGGCAGTCGTCTTGCACATTCAAACATTACTCGTTGTAGGCAGGATTCGAACCTGCGCGGGGAATCCCCAATGGATTTCTAGTCCATCGCCTTAACCACTCGGCCACAACAACCTGTCAGCTGTGTGTATGTGTGTGTGTGTGTGTGTGAATCTTCAGAAATAGACAATTTAGAGTCTTTATTTTAAAATGGTTGGTTTTACTTTATTTTAAAATGGTTGGTTTTACTTTATTAGGTTGAGACATATTTTCATCCTCATTTTGATTAAATGCATTTTCATCAACAGTCAGTGCAGTATGTTCATAGATCATACATCCACTTTCTTGTTTCCAAAAAGCTCTGGATAGATTTCAGTTAATCTCTCACATCTCATGTATGAGAGGATCTCTTAAGTAGCAGAGGATGGTTTCGATCCATCGACCTCTGGGTTATGGGCCCAGCACGCTTCCGCTGCGCCACTCTGCTGTATAACCAGGATGTGACTCCGCCACACAGTGGGGGGGAGGGGGGGAGGGGACTTAAAAGCGGGTCCCCTGGTTCGGACGGTGAGCCGGGTCTCTGGGTGGCTCCAGGTGAGCCGGGTTGTTGAGGTTGTTGAGGTTGTTGAGTTGTTGTTGGGGTCTGGTGGTGGAAGCTCCTGAGGTGTGGTGGTGATGCTGCTGGGGTCTGGTGGTGCAGCTAGTGGGGTCTGGTGGTGGAAGCTCCTGGGGTCTGGTGATGGAAGCTCCTGGGGTCAGGTGATGGAAGCTCCTTGGGTCTGGTGATGGAAATTCCTGGGGTCTGGTGGTGGAAGCTCCTGGGGTCTGGTGGTGATGCTGCTGGGGTCTGGTGGAGGAGCTAGTGGTGTCTGGTGGTGGAAGCTCCTGAGGTGTGGTGGTGATGCTGCTGTCGTCTGGTGGTGGAGCTAGTGGTGTCTGTTGGTGGAAGCTCCTGGGGTCAAAGTCCAGAGTGCTAACCATTACACCATGGAACCCTGTTCAGCTTTTATTCTGTTTTTATTGTGGTCCTGAAACCAGAACATGAGTAAAAAACAATATGCGCTTGAGCATCTGACAGAGTGCTGTCCATGGTGCTAGGAGCGTCTGGGTGTTTATGGTACCAGGGCCCTGGTCCTCCAGGCCCAAGGGCTGGCTCTTTCACTCCAGTGGCCGGTCGGTGGGGGACTTAAAAGCGGGTCCCCGGGTTCGGACGGTGAGCCGGGTCTTTGGGTGGCTCCAGGTGAGCCGGGTTTTTGAGGTTGTTGAGTTGTTGTTAGGGTTTGGTGGTGGAAGCTCCTGAGGTGTGGTGGTGATGCTGCTGGGGTCTGGTGGTGCAGCTAGAGGGGTCTGGTGGTGGAAGCTCCTGGGGTCTGGTGATGGAAGCTCCTGGGGTGTGGTGGTGGAAGCTCCTGGGTTCTGGTGGTGATGCTGCTGGGGTCTGGTGCTGATGCTGCTGGGGTCTGGTGGTGGAAGCTCCTGGGGTCTGGTGGTGGAAGCTCCTGAGGTCTGGTGGTGGAAGCTCCTGGGGTCTGGTGGTGGAAGCTCCTGGGGTCTGGTGGTGGAAGCTCCTGGGGTCTGGTGGTGGAAGCTCCTGGGGTCTGGTGCTGATGCTGCTGGGGTCCGGTGGTGGAGCTAGTGGGGTCTGGTGTTGGAAGCTCCTGGGGTCTGGTGGTGGAGCTAGTAGGGTCTGGTGGTGGATGGTGTCTGGTGGTGATGCTGCTGGGGTCTGGTGGTGGAGCTAGTGGGGTCTTGTGGTGGATGGGGTCTGGTGGTAATGCTGCTGGGGTCTGGTGGTGGAGCTAGTAGGGTCTGGTGGTGGATGGGGTCTGGTGGTAATGCTGCTGGGGTCTGGTGGTGGAGCTAGTGGGGTCTGGTGGTGATGCTGCTGGGGTCTGGTGGAAGCTCCTGGGGTCTGGTGGTGGAAGCTCCTGAGGTCTGGTGGTGGAAGCTCCTGGGGTCTGGTGGTGATGCTGCTGGGGTATGGTGGTGGAGCTAGTGGGGTCTGGTGTTGGAAGCTCCTGGGGTCTGGTGGTGGAGCTAGTGGGGTCTGGTGTTAATGCTGCTGGGGTTTGGTGGTGGAGCTAGTGACTTACATGTTTTGAAAAAGGCGGGCATGACGAAAAGATCCTGTAAAAAATCTCTGTAATATGTTTCTTTTTTTCCTGTAAAGTTGGACATTTGAAAGATTAGGTAAATGGGGAATGACTGGCTTTTAATCAGTTGTGGAACTGCAACGAAATTCATTTCTGCATAAGACCCAATGCGAGAAAGAGATGGTCGACCTTCCTGTGCCGAGCACCAAGAAGAGGATTAGAGGGGTTTTCCAAGTCCAAATAATATTATTGCAGTAATACATGTTTCCGCCCAGTTTCGAACAGGGGACCTTTCGCGTGTTAGGCGAACGTGATAACCACTACACTACGAAAACTTGCATGCTTTGAAAATGGCGGGCGTAACGAAAAAAAAATCCTATCTTCAAATCATTCATGTTAGAAATAAATGTGTGATTTCATATAAGTTGTCCTGGTGCGGTAAAATTAAAAATCATCCATCGGTATTACCATGCTGGGTAGAAAATACAAAATGTACCACAAGGGAAGCCAACTGATTACTTTTGAAAGACAGTACTGGATATGATTAATAACTGCAAATTAGGCAGTCGTCTTGCACATTCAAACATTACTCGTTGTTGGCAGGATTCGAACCTGCGCGGGGAATCCCCAATGGATTTCTAGTCCATTGCCTTAACCACTCGGCCACAACAACCTGTCAGCTGTGTGTATGTGTGTGTGTGTGTGTGTGTGTGAATCTTCAGAAATAGACAATTTAGAGTCTTTATTTTAAAATGGTTGGTTTTACTTTATTTTAAAATGGTTGGTTTTACTTTATTAGGTTGAGACATATTTTCATCCTCATTTTGATTAAATGCATTTTCATCAACAGCATTTTCATCAACAGTCAGCATCAACAGTCAGCATCAACAGCCAGTATGTTCATAGTTCATAGATCATACATCCACTTTCTTGTTTCCAAAAAGCTCTGGATAGATTTCAGTTAATCTCTCACATCTCATGTATGAGAGGATCTCTTAAGTAGCAGAGGATGGTTTCGATCCATCGACCTCTGGGTTATGGGCCCAGCACGCTTCCGCTGCGCCACTCTGCTGTATAACCAGGATGTGACTCCGCCACACAGTGGGGGGGAGGGGGGTAGGGGACTTAAAAGCGGGTCCCCTGGTTCGGACGGTGAGCCGGGTCTCTGGGTGGCTCCAGGTGAGCCGGGTTGTTGAGGTTGTTGAGTTGTTGTTGGGGTCTGGTGGTGGAAGCTCCTGAGGTGTGGTGGTGATGCTGCTGGGGTCTGGTGGTGCAGCTAGTGGGGTCTGGTGGTGGAAGCTCCTGGGGTCTGGTGATGGAAGCTCCTGGGGTCAGGTGATGGAAGCTCCTTGGGTCTGGTGATGGAAATTCCTGGGGTCTGGTGGTGGAAGCTCCTGGGGTCTGGTGGTGATGCTGCTGGGGTCTGGTGGTGATGCTGCTGGGGTCTGGTGGTGGAGCTAGTGGTGTCTGGTGGTGGAAGCTCCTGAGGTGTGGTGGTGATGCTGCTGTCGTCTGGTGGTGGAGCTAGTGGTGTCTGGTGGTGGAAGCTCCTGGGGTCAAAGTCCAGAGTGCTAACCATTACACCATGGAACCCTGTTCAGCTTTTATTGTGTTTTTATTGTGGTCCTGAAACCAGAACATGAGTAAAAAACAATATGCGCTTGAGCATCTGACAGAGTGCTGTCCATGGTGCTAGGAGCGTCTGGGTGTTTATGGTACCAGGGCCCTGGTCCTCCAGGCCCAAGGGCTGGCTCTTTCACTCCAGTGGCCGGTCGGTGGGGGGCTTAAAAGCGGGTCCCCGGGTTCGGACGGTGAGCCGGGTCTTTGGGTGGCTCCAGGTGAGCCGGGTTTTTGAGGTTGTTGAGTTGTTGTTAGGGTTTGGTGGTGGAAGCTCCTGAGGTGTGGTGGTGATGCTGCTGGGGTCTGGTGGTGCAGCTAGAGGGGTCTGGTGGTGGAAGCTCCTGGGGTCTGGTGATGGAAGCTCCTGGGGTGTGGTGGTGGAAGCTCCTGGGTTCTGGTGGTGATGCTGCTGGGGTCTGGTGCTGATGCTGCTGGGGTCTGGTGGTGGAAGCTCCTGGGGTCTGGTGGTGGAAGCTCCTGAGGTCTGGTGGTGGAAGCTCCTGGGGTCTGGTGGTGGAAGCTCCTGGGGTCTGGTGGTGGAAGCTCCTGGGGTCTGGTGGTGGAAGCTCCTGGGGTCTGGTGCTGATGCTGCTGGGGTCTGGTGGTGGAGCTAGTGGGGTCTGGTGTTGGAAGCTCCTGGGGTCTGGTGGTGGAGCTAGTAGGGTCTGGTGGTGGATGGGGTCTGGTGGTGATGCTGCTGTGGTCTGGTGGTGGAGCTAGTGGGGTCTTGTGGTGGATGGGGTCTGGTGGTAATGCTGCTGGGGTCTGGTGGTGGAGCTAGTAGGGTCTGGTGGTGGATGGGGTCTGGTGGTAATGCTGCTGGGGTCTGGTGGTGGAGCTAGTGGGGTCTGGTGGTTATGCTGATGGGGTCTGGTGGAAGCTCCTGGGGTCTGGTGGTGGAAGCTCCTGGGGTCTGGTGGTGGAAGCTCCTGGGGTCTGGTGGTGGAAGCTCCTGGGGTCTGGTGGTGATGCTGCTGGGGTATGGTGGTGGAGCTAGTGTGGTCTGGTGTTGGAAGCTCCTGGGGTCTGGTGGTGGAGCTAGTGGGGTCTGGTGTTAATGCTGCTGGGGTTTGGTGGTGGAGCTAGTGACTTACATGTTTTGAAAAAGGCGGGCATGACGAAAAGATCCTGTAAAAAATCTCTGTAATATGCTTCTTTTTTTCCTGTAAAGTTGGACATTTGAAAGATTAGGTAAATGGGGAATGACTGGCTTTTAATCAGTTGTGGAACTGCAACGAAATTCATTTCTGCATAAGACCCAATGCGAGAAAGAGATGGTCGACCTTCCTGTGCCGAGCACCAAGAAGAGGATTAGAGGGGTTTTCCAAGTCCAAATAATATTATTGCAGTAATACATGTTTCCGCCCAGTTTCGAACAGGGGACCTTTCGCGTGTTAGGCGAACGTGATAACCACTACACTACGGAAACTTGCATGCTTTGAAAATGGCGGGCGTAACGAAAAAAAAATCCTATCTTCAAATCATTCATGTTAGAAATAAATGTGTGATTTCATATAAGTTGTCCTGGTGCGGTAAAATTAAAAATCATCCATGGGTATTACCATGCTGGGTAGAAAATACAAAATGTACCACAAGGGAAGCCAACTGATTACTTTTGAAAGACAGTACTGGATATGATTAATAACTGCAAATTAGGCAGTCGTCTTGTTTCAGGTACAAAATGACTGTTTCTCGCTGAGAAAATGCCAAAAAGCGGATTTCTGTCATAACATTGTTTTACCTTCTGATTTTTTAAGGCAAGCTATTGAAAACGTTAGAAAATTGGAAAAAGGAGTCTATGTAGTTGATTTGAGAGACTCATTTCATTATTGGACTCACCAAACCACTTACAGTGTTTCAGGTACAAAATGACTGTTTCTCGCTGAGAAAATGCAAAAAAGCGGATTTCTGTCATAACATTGATTTACCTTCTGATTTTTTAAGGCAAGCTATTGAAAACGTCAGAAAATTGGAGAAAGGAGTCTATGTAGTTGATTTGAGGGACTCATTTCATTATTGGACTCACCAAACCACTTACAGTGTTTCAGGTACAAAATGACCGTTTCTCGCTGAGAAAATGCCAAAAAGCGGATTTCTGTAATAACATTGTTTTACCTTCTGATTTTTTAAGGCAAGCTATCGAAAACGTTAGAAAAATTGGAAAAAGGAGTCTATGTAGTTGATTTGAGAGACTCATTTCATTATTGGACTCACCAAACCACTTACAGTGTTTCAGGTACAAAATGACTGTTTCTCGCTGAGAAAATGCCAAAAAGCGGATTTCTGTCATAACATTGATTTACCTTCTGATTTTTTAAGGCAAGCTATTGAAAACGTCAGAAAATTGGAGAAAGGAGTCTATGTAGTTGATTTGAGGGACTCATTTCATTATTGGACTCACCAAACCACTTACAGTGTTTCAGGTACAAAATGACTGTTTCTCGCTGAGAAAATGCCAAAAAGCGGATTTCTGTCATAACATTGATTTACCTTCTGATTTTTTAAGGCAAGCTATTGAAAACGTTAGAAAATTGCAGAAAGGTGTCTATGTAGTTGATTTGAGAGACTCATTTCATTATTGGACTCACCAAACCACTTACAGTGTTTCAGGTACAAAATGACTGTTTCTCGCTGAGAAAATGCCAAAAAGCGGATTTCTGTCATAACATTGATTTACCTTCTGATTTTTCAAGGCAAGCTATTGAAAACGTCAGAAAATTGGAGAAAGGAGTCTATGTAGTTGATTTGAGAGACTCATTTCATTATTGGACTCACCAAACCACTTACAGTGTTTCAGGTACAAAATGACCGTTTCTCGCTGAGAAAATGCCAAAAAGCGGATTTCTGTCATAACATTGATTTACCTTCTGAATTTTCAAGGCAAGCTATTGAAAACGTCAGAAAATTGGAGAAAGGAGTCTATGTAGTTGATTTGAGAGACTCATTTCATTATATGACTCACCAAACCACTTACAGTGTTTCAGGTACAAAATGACTGTTTCTCGCTGAGAAAATGCCAAAAAGCGGATTTCTGTCATAACATTTATTTACCTTCTGATTTTTTAAGGCAAGCTATTGAAAACGACAGAAAATTGGAGAAAGGAGTCTATGTAGTTGATTTGAGGGACTGATTTCATTATTGGACTCACCAAACCACTTACAGTGTTTCAGGTACAAAATGACCGTTTCTCGCTGAGAAAATGCCAAAAAGCGGATTTCTGTAATAACATTGTTTTACCTTCTGATTTTTTAAGGCAAGCTATTGAAAACGTCAGAAAATTGGAGAAAGGAGTCTATGTAGCTGATTTGAGGGACTCATTTCATTATTGGACTCACCAAACCACTTACAGTGTTTCAGGTACAAAATGACCGTTTCTCGCTGAGAAAATGCCAAAAAGCGGATTTCTGTAATAACATTGTTTTACCTTCTGATTTTTTAAGGCAAGCTATCGAAAACGTTAGAAAATTGGAAAAAGGAGTCTATGTAGTTGATTTGAGAGACTCATTTCATTATTGGACTCACCAAACCACTTACAGTGTTTCAGGTACAAAATGACTGTTTCTCGCTGAGAAAATGCAAAAAAGCGGATTTCTGTCATAACATTGATTTACCTTCTGATTTTTTAAGGCAAGCTATTGAAAACGTCAGAAAATTGGAGAAAGGAGTCTATGTAGTTGATTTGAGGGACTCATTTCATTATTGGACTCACCAAACCACTTACAGTGTTTCAGGTACAAAATGACCGTTTCTCGCTGAGAAAATGCCAAAAAGCGGATTTCTGTCATAACATTGATTTACCTTCTGATTTTTTAAGGCAAGCTATTGAAAACGTCAGAAAATTGGAGAAAGGAGTCTATGTAGTTGATTTGAGGGACTCATTTCATTATTGGACTCACCAAACCACTTACAGTGTTTCAGGTACAAAATGACCGTTTCTCGCTGAGAAAATGCCAAAAAGCGGATTTCTGTCATAACATTGTTTTACCTTCTGATTTTTTAAGGCAAGCTATTGAAAACTTAGAAAATTGGAAAAAGGAGTCTATGTAGTTGATTTGAGAGACTCATTTCATTATTGGACTCACCAAACCACTTACAGTGTTTCAGGTACAAAATGACTGTTTCTCGCTGAGAAAATGCCAAAAAGCGGATTTCTGTCATAACATTGATTTACCTTCTGATTTTTTAAGGCAAGCTATTGAAAACGTCAGAAAATTGGAGAAAGGAGTCTATGTAGTTGATTTGAGGGACTCATTTCATTATTGGACTCACCAAACCACTTACAGTGTTTCAGGTACAAAATGACCGTTTCTCGCTGAGAAAATGCCAAAAAGCGGATTTCTGTCATAACATTGATTTACCTTCTGATTTTTTAAGGCAAGCTATTGAAAACGTTAGAAAATTGGAGAAAGGTGTCTATGTAGTTGATTTGAGCGACTCATTTCATTATTGGACTCACCAAACCACTTACAGTGTTTCAGGTACAAAATGACTGTTTCTCGCTGAGAAAATGCCAAAAAGCGGATTTCTGTCATAACATTGATTTACCTTCTGATTTTTCAAGGCAAGCTATTGAAAACGTCAGAAAATTGGAGAAATGAGTCTATGTAGTTGATTTGAGAGACTCATTTCATTATTGGACTCACCAAACCACTTACAGTGTTTCAGGTACAAAATGACTGTTTCTCGCTGAGAAAATGCCAAAAAGCGGATTTCTGTCATAACATTGATTTACCTTCTGATTTTTCAAGGCAAGCTATTGAAAACGTCAGAAAATTGGAGAAAGGAGTCTATGTAGTTGATTTGAGAGACTCATTTCATTATTGGACTCACCAAACCACTTACAGTGTTTCAGGTACAAAATGACCGTTTCTCGCTGAGAAAATGCCAAAAAGCGGATTTCTGTAATAACATTGTTTTACCTTCTGATTTTTTAAGGCAAGCTATTGAAAACGTCAGAAAATTGGAGAAAGGAGTCTATGTAGCTGATTTGAGGGACTCATTTCATTATTGGACTCACCAAACCACTTACAGTGTTTCAGGTACAAAATGACCGTTTCTCGCTGAGAAAATGCCAAAAAGCGGATTTCTGTAATAACATTGTTTTACCTTCTGATTTTTTAAGGCAAGCTATCGAAAACGTTAGAAAATTGGAAAAAGGAGTCTATGTAGTTGATTTGAGAGACTCATTTCATTATTGGACTCACCAAACCACTTACAGTGTTTCAGGTACAAAATGACTGTTTCTCGCTGAGAAAATGCAAAAAAGCGGATTTCTGTCATAACATTGATTTACCTTCTGATTTTTTAAGGCAAGCTATTGAAAACGTCAGAAAATTGGAGAAAGGAGTCTATGTAGTTGATTTGAGGGACTCATTTCATTATTGGACTCACCAAACCACTTACAGTGTTTCAGGTACAAAATGACCGTTTCTCGCTGAGAAAATGCCAAAAAGCGGATTTCTGTCATAACATTGATTTACCTTCTGATTTTTTAAGGCAAGCTATTGAAAACGTCAGAAAATTGGAGAAAGGAGTCTATGTAGTTGATTTGAGGGACTCATTTCATTATTGGACTCACCAAACCACTTACAGTGTTTCAGGTACAAAATGACCGTTTCTCGCTGAGAAAATGCCAAAAAGCGGATTTCTGTCATAACATTGTTTTACCTTCTGATTTTTTAAGGCAAGCTATTGAAAACTTAGAAAATTGGAAAAAGGAGTCTATGTAGTTGATTTGAGAGACTCATTTCATTATTGGACTCACCAAACCACTTACAGTGTTTCAGGTACAAAATGACTGTTTCTCGCTGAGAAAATGCCAAAAAGCGGATTTCTGTCATAACATTGATTTACCTTCTGATTTTTTAAGGCAAGCTATTGAAAACGTCAGAAAATTGGAGAAAGGAGTCTATGTAGTTGATTTGAGGGACTCATTTCATTATTGGACTCACCAAACCACTTACAGTGTTTCAGGTACAAAATGACCGTTTCTCGCTGAGAAAATGCCAAAAAGCGGATTTCTGTCATAACATTGATTTACCTTCTGATTTTTTAAGGCAAGCTATTGAAAACGTTAGAAAATTGGAGAAAGGTGTCTATGTAGTTGATTTGAGCGACTCATTTCATTATTGGACTCACCAAACCACTTACAGTGTTTCAGGTACAAAATGACTGTTTCTCGCTGAGAAAATGCCAAAAAGCGGATTTCTGTCATAACATTGATTTACCTTCTGATTTTTCAAGGCAAGCTATTGAAAACGTCAGAAAATTGGAGAAATGAGTCTATGTAGTTGATTTGAGAGACTCATTTCATTATTGGACTCACCAAACCACTTACAGTGTTTCAGGTACAAAATGACTGTTTCTCGCTGAGAAAATGCCAAAAAGCGGATTTCTGTCATAACATTGATTTACCTTCTGATTTTTCAAGGCAAGCTATTGAAAACGTCAGAAAATTGGAGAAAGGAGTCTATGTAGTTGATTTGAGAGACTCATTTCATTATTGGACTCACCAAACCACTTACAGTGTTTCAGGTACAAAATGACCGTTTCTCGCTGAGAAAATGCCAAAAAGCGGATTTCTGTAATAACATTGATTTACCTTCTGATTTTTCAAGGCAAGCTATTGAAAACGTCAGAAAATTGGAGAAAGGAGTCTATGTAGTTGATTTGAGAGACTCATTTCATTATTGGACTCACCAAACCACTTACAGTGTTTTAGGTACAAAATGACTGTTTCTCGCTGAGAAAATGCCAAAAAGCGGATTTCTGTCATAACATTGATTTACCTTCTGATTTTTCAAGGCAAGCTATTGAAAACGTCAGAAAATTGGAGAAAGGAGTCTATGTAGTTGATTTGAGAGACTCATTTCATTATTGGACTCACCAAACCACTTACAGTGTTTCAGGTACAAAATGACCGTTTCTCGCTGAGAAAATGCCAAAAAGCGGATTTCTGTAATAACATTGTTTTACCTTCTGATTTTTTAAGGCAAGCTATTGAAAACGTCAGAAAATTGGAGAAAGGAGTCTATGTAGCTGATTTGAGGGACTCATTTCATTATTGGACTCACCAAACCACTTACAGTGTTTCAGGTACAAAATGACCGTTTCTCGCTGAGAAAATGCCAAAAAGCGGATTTCTGTAATAACATTGTTTTACCTTCTGATTTTTTAAGGCAAGCTATCGAAAACGTTAGAAAATTGGAAAAAGGAGTCTATGTAGTTGATTTGAGAGACTCATTTCATTATTGGACTCACCAAACCACTTACAGTGTTTCAGGTACAAAATGACTGTTTCTCGCTGAGAAAATGCAAAAAAGCGGATTTCTGTCATAACATTGATTTACCTTCTGATTTTTTAAGGCAAGCTATTGAAAACGTCAGAAAATTGGAGAAAGGAGTCTATGTAGTTGATTTGAGGGACTCATTTCATTATTGGACTCACCAAACCACTTACAGTGTTTCAGGTACAAAATGACCGTTTCTCGCTGAGAAAATGCCAAAAAGCGGATTTCTGTCATAACATTGATTTACCTTCTGATTTTTTAAGGCAAGCTATTGAAAACGTCAGAAAATTGGAGAAAGGAGTCTATGTAGTTGATTTGAGGGACTCATTTCATTATTGGACTCACCAAACCACTTACAGTGTTTCAGGTACAAAATGACCGTTTCTCGCTGAGAAAATGCCAAAAAGCGGATTTCTGTCATAACATTGTTTTACCTTCTGATTTTTTAAGGCAAGCTATTGAAAACTTAGAAAATTGGAAAAAGGAGTCTATGTAGTTGATTTGAGAGACTCATTTCATTATTGGACTCACCAAACCACTTACAGTGTTTCAGGTACAAAATGACTGTTTCTCGCTGAGAAAATGCCAAAAAGCGGATTTCTGTCATAACATTGATTTACCTTCTGATTTTTTAAGGCAAGCTATTGAAAACGTCAGAAAATTGGAGAAAGGAGTCTATGTAGTTGATTTGAGGGACTCATTTCATTATTGGACTCACCAAACCACTTACAGTGTTTCAGGTACAAAATGACCGTTTCTCGCTGAGAAAATGCCAAAAAGCGGATTTCTGTCATGACATTGATTTACCTTCTGATTTTTTAAGGCAAGCTATTGAAAACGTTAGAAAATTGGAGAAAGGTGTCTATGTAGTTGATTTGAGCGACTCATTTCATTATTGGACTCACCAAACCACTTACAGTGTTTCAGGTACAAAATGACTGTTTCTCGCTGAGAAAATGCCAAAAAGCGGATTTCTATCATAACATTGATTTACCTTCTGATTTTTCAAGGCAAGCTATTGAAAACGTCAGAAAATTGGAGAAATGAGTCTATGTAGTTGATTTGAGAGACTCATTTCATTATTGGACTCACCAAACCACTTACAGTGTTTCAGGTACAAAATGACTGTTTCTCGCTGAGAAAATGCCAAAAAGCGGATTTCTGTCATAACATTGATTTACCTTCTGATTTTTCAAGGCAAGCTATTGAAAACGTCAGAAAATTGGAGAAAGGAGTCTATGTAGTTGATTTGAGAGACTCATTTCATTATTGGACTCACCAAACCACTTACAGTGTTTCAGGTACAAAATGACCGTTTCTCGCTGAGAAAATGCCAAAAAGCGGATTTCTGTAATAACATTGATTTACCTTCTGATTTTTCAAGGCAAGCTATTGAAAACGTCAGAAAATTGGAGAAAGGAGTCTATGTAGTTGATTTGAGAGACTCATTTCATTATTGGACTCACCAAACCACTTACAGTGTTTCAGGTACAAAATGACTGTTTCTCGCTGAGAAAATGCCAAAAAGCGGATTTCTGTCATAACATTGATTTACCTTCTGATTTTTTAAGGCAAGCTATTGAAAACATCAGAAAATTGGAGAAAGGAGTCTATGTAGTTGATTTGAGGGACTCATTTCATTATTGGACTCACCAAACCACTTACAGTGTTTCAGGTACAAAATGACCGTTTCTCGCTGAGAAAATGCCAAAAAGCGGATTTCTGTAATAACATTGTTTTACCTTCTGATTTTTTAAGGCAAGCTATTGAAAACGTCAGAAAATTGGAGAAAGGAGTCTATGTAGTTGATTTGAGGGACTCATTTCATTATTGGACTCACCAAACCACTTACAGTGTTTCAGGTACAAAATGACTGTTTCTCGCTGAGAAAATGCCAAAAAGCGGATTTCTGTCATAACATTGATTTACCTTCTGATTTTTTAAGGCAAGCTATTGAAAACGTCAGAAAATTGGAGAAAGGAGTCTATGTAGTTGATTTGAGGGACTCATTTCATTATTGGACTCTCCAAACCACTTACAGTGTTTCAGGTACAAAATGACTGTTTCTCGCTGAGAAAATGCCAAAAAGCGGATTTCTGTCATAACATTGATTTACCTTCTGATTTTTTAAGGCAAGCTATTGAAAACGTTAGAAAATTGCAGAAAGGTGTCTATGTAGTTGATTTGAGAGACTCATTTCATTATTGGACTCACCAAACCACTTACAGTGTTTCAGGTACAAAATGACTGTTTCTCGCTGAGAAAATGCCAAAAAGCGGATTTCTGTCATAACATTTATTTACCTTCTGATTTTTTAAGGCAAGCTATTGAAAACGACAGAAAATTGGAGAAAGGAGTCTATGTAGTTGATTTGAGGGACTGATTTCATTATTGGACTCACCAAACCACTTACAGTGTTTCAGGTACAAAATGACCGTTTCTCGCTGAGAAAATGCCAAAAAGCGGATTTCTGTAATAACATTGTTTTACCTTCTGATTTTTTAAGGCAAGCTATTGAAAACGTCAGAAAATTGGAGAAAGGAGTCTATGTAGTTGATTTGAGGGACTCATTTCATTATTGGACTCACCAAACCACTTACAGTGTTTCAGGTACAAAATGACTTTTTCTCGCTGAGAAAATGCCAAAAAGCGGATTTCTGTCATAACATTGATTTACCTTCTGATTTTTTAAGGCAAGCTATTGAAAAACGTTAGAAAATTGCAGAAAGGTGTCTATGTAATTGATTTGAGAGACTAATTTCATTATTGGACTCACCAAACCACTTACAGTGTTTCAGGTACAAAATGACTGTTTCTCGCTGAGAAAATGCCAAAAAGCGGATTTCTGTCATAACATTGATTTACCTTCTGATTTTTCAAGGCAAGCTATTGAAAACGTCAGAAAATTGGAGAAAGGAGTCTATGTAGTTGATTTGAGAGACTCATTTCATTATTGGACTCACCAAACCACTTACAGTGTTTCAGGTACAAAATGACCGTTTCTCGCTGAGAAAATGCCAAAAAGCGGATTTCTGTAATAACATTGATTTACCTTCTGATTTTTCAAGGCAAGCTATTGAAAACGTCAGAAAATTGGAGAAAGGAGTCTATGTAGTTGATTTGAGAGACTCATTTCATTATTGGACTCACCAAACCACTTACAGTGTTTCAGGTACAAAATGACTGTTTCTCGCTGAGAAAATGCCAAAAAGCGGATTTCTGTCATAACATTGATTTACCTTCTGATTTTTTAAGGCAAGCTATTGAAAACATCAGAAAATTGGAGAAAGGAGTCTATGTAGTTGATTTGAGGGACTCATTTCATTATTGGACTCACCAAACCACTTACAGTGTTTCAGGTACAAAATGACCGTTTCTCGCTGAGAAAATGCCAAAAAGCGGATTTCTGTAATAACATTGTTTTACCTTCTGATTTTTTAAGGCAAGCTATTGAAAACGTCAGAAAATTGGAGAAAGGAGTCTATGTAGTTGATTTGAGGGACTCATTTCATTATTGGACTCACCAAACCACTTACAGTGTTTCAGGTACAAAATGACCGTTTCTCGCTGAGAAAATGCCAAAAAGCGGATTTCTGTAATAACATTGATTTACCTTCTGATTTTTCAAGGCAAGCTATTGAAAACGTCAGAAAATTGGAGAAAGGAGTCTATGTAGTTGATTTGAGAGACTCATTTCATTATTGGACTCACCAAACCACTTACAGTGTTCCAGGTACAAAATGACCGTTTCTCGCTGAGAAAATGCCAAAAAGCGGATTTCTGTAATAACATTGTTTTACCTTCAAATTTTTTAAGGCAAGCTATTGAAAACGTCAGAAAATTGGAGAAAGGAGTCTATGTAGTTGATTTGAGGGACTCATTTCATTATTGGACTCACCAAACCACTTACAGTGTTTCAGGTACAAAATGACTGTTTCTCGCTGAGAAAATGCCAAAAAGCGGATTTCTGTCATAACATTGATTTACCTTCTGATTTTTTAAGGCAAGCTATTGAAAACGTAAGAAAATTGCAGAAAGGTGTCTATGTAGTTGATTTGAGAGACTCATTTCATTATTGGACTCACCAAACCACTTACAGTGTTTCAGGTACAAAATGACTGTTTCTCGCTGAGAAAATGCCAAAAAGCGGATTTCTGTCATAACATTGATTTACCTTCTGATTTTTTAAGGCAAGCTATTGAAAACTTCAGAAACTTGGAGAAAGGAGTCTATGTAGTTTATTTGAGGGACTCATTTCATTATTGGACTCACCAAACCACTTACAGTGTTTCAGGTACAAAATGACTGTTTCTCGCTGAGAAAATGCCAAAAAGCGGATTTCTGTCATAACATTGATTTACCTTCTGATTTTTTAAGGCAAGCTATTGAAAACGTTAGAAAATTGCAGAAAGGTGTCTATGTAGTTGATTTGAGAGACTCATTTCATTATTGGACTCACCAAACCACTTACAGTGTTTCAGGTACAAAATGACTGTTTCTCGCTGAGAAAATGCCAAAAAGCGGATTTCTGTCATAACATTGATTTACCTTCTGAATTTTCAAGGCAAGCTATTGAAAACGTCAGAAAATTGGAGAAAGGAGTCTATGTAGTTGATTTGAGGGACTCATTTCATTATTGGACTCACCAAACCACTTACAGTGTTTCAGGTTCAAAATGACTGTTTCTCGCTGAGAAACTGCCAAAAAGCGGATTTCTGTAATAACATTGTTTCAAGTGTCTGAGAGAGCTTAGCAAGGGGCCTCGCATTGACCATTACTTCCTTAGAGGTAGGGCAAATCAGTCGAGTGAAGCCCAGTGGCAGGATATTCACCACAGTCCACAGGGTATCAGAACCCCAGACGAAGCTCAATCAAGCACAGATCCATTTATGAACATCAGCCCAGAGCCCATCCAGCCACAGACAGCAGTAGAGCGGAGGCTGACTGGACGAAAACCTCAAATCTTTTGGCCTACATCCTGTCAGAAAAAGGAGTGGGAAACCACAGACACAGACCTCGTCCACCTTTTAGAAGGTCTGAAAGGGGGTGTGGAGAAAAAACTGGACAAGATCGGAGAGACCATTTATAGCTATGGAGCAGAGAGATTTGGTGTGAAACGTGAGAACTTGCAGACACAGAAGGAACCATCTGCTCATCTCAAGTCCAGGAGACAACGTGACTCGTGAAAGAAAGGAGGTGCCTGAGGAAACAATGGAAGAAGGCCACGGAAGTGGAAAGGAAAGGCCTTGGGGCACTACAGGGCGACATCAAGCAGCGTCTGGCAGCACTGCGAAGAGCAGAATGCCTGAGAAGGCAACATAAGAAGAGAGAGCGAACGAGGACTGCCTTCTACAGAGATCCCTATAAATTTGTTAAGGACCTCTTTGTCAGGGAGAAATCTGGGACCCTCAAAGTACCCATAAGAGAACTGGAAGAACATCTTCGGAAGACCTACTCCGACAAACAGAGGCATGTGCCAGCCAGCATTCCGGAGGATATGCCACCCATCCAACCACCTGAGCACCAGATGGAAACAAGGCCCCCCACATGGAGCGAAGTTGAGAGCACAGTAAAACGGGCAAGAACAGCTTCAGCCCCGGGGCCCAACGGCATTCCATACAGGGTGTATAAGAACACGCCAGGCGTCTTGAAATACCTCTGGAAGCTTATGAAAGTGGCATGAGAAAAAGGAATGATACCAAAGGCATGGCGACGGGCAGGAGGGATCCTGATTCCCAAAGAGAAGAATTCCTCAACCATCGAGCAGTTTCGCCAGATCAGCCTTCTCAATGTGGAAGGAAAGATTTTCTTCAGTGTCGTGGCCCGTAGGCTCTCAGCATTCCTGCTGGCGAACAACTTTGTTGACACCTCAGTGCAAAAGGCAGGGATAAGTGGGTTCTCAGGTTGCTTGGAACACACAAATGTCATCTGGCACCAAGTACAGACGGCCAAGAAGGAGAAGAAAGACCTGCATGTGGTGTTTTTAGATCTTGCCAATGCCTTCGGGTCAGTGCCTCATGAGATCTTGTGGACAGCGTTCAACTTCTTTCAAGTGCCAGAGGGCATCACAAGTCTAGTCAAAGCCTACTTCCAGGATCTCCAATTCTGTGTTACAGCACAGGATAGTACAACTGCCTGGCAGCACCTTGAGATAGGCATTATGGCGGGCTGCACCATCTCGCCACTGGTGTTTACAATGGCAATGGAGCTACTTTTTCGTGCATCACGATGGGTGGTTGGAGGAGAACGATTGAAGAGCGGGCTCCGTCTTCCCCCAATCAGGGCGTACATGGACGACATGACGACAATAACAACAACGGTCGCATGTACCAAACGTCTGCTGGAGAAACTCCGGGGAAACATCAAATGGGCACGAATGGAGATTAAACCCAGCAAATCCCGTAGCATCTCCATTGTCAAAGGTAAGCTCACCAATGCAAGGTTCTATGTGGACGACCAGCCAATCCCAACAGTTCTGGAGAAGCCTATCAAAAGCCTTGGCCGATGGTATAGCGCAGAACTTAAAGACTCTGAGCAGGTGGAACAACTCAGGCAGGATACAATCAGCGGCCTCAAGCAGATTAACAACACTGCTCTCCCTGGAAAATTGAAGCTATGGTGCTTTCAGTTTGGGCTGCTACCTCGCCTCATGTGGCCAATTTCCATCTATGAGGTCACCTTATCTCATGTCAATTGGCTTGAGAGACTGGTGAATGCCCAAGTGAGGAAGTGGCTTGGACTGCCGAGATGCCTTTCCAGCATAGGCCTGTATGGCAATGGAGCGCTCTCCCTTCCAATCTCAAGCCTGGTGGAGGAGTACAAATGTGCCAAAACAAGGGTGGAAATGACTCTTACAGAATCCCGGGACCCATGCGTCAGAGATGCGGCTCCAAACCTGGCAAAACAGGGAGGAAATGGAAACCATCTGCAGCAGTAGCAGTGGCAAAGACCACCCTCAGACACCGGGATATAGTGGGACGAGTCCAACATGGCAGAGGGGGTCTTGGCCTGGAAGCAACAACACCCGCTTGGCAAAAGGCTACTCCGTCTGAACGGCGACACATGGTGGTTGAGGAGGTGCGCAACCAGGAGGAGGCAGCCAGGTGTGCCAAGGCAGTCTCCCAAGCCCAGCAAGGACGCTGGATGAGGTGGGAGGGTGTGGAGAGGAGGAAAATCACGTGGAATGAGATGTGGAGCATGGAGGCTAATAGGCTCAGCTTCATCATCAGAGCCACTTATGATGTCCTGCCCTCTCCAACCAACCTACATCTCTGGTATGGAGAGGACCCAGCCTGCCTGCAGTGTGCAGCCCCAGCAACCCTCAAACACATCCTGGTGGGTTGCAAGACCAGCCTGACTCAAGGAAGATACACCTGGCGCCATAACCAAGTGTTGAAGTGCTTGGCTGCCGAACTTGAGGACAAGAGGGTCACCATCAACGCCATGCCTTTCAAAACCCAGACCACCCTCCCACGGAAGACAACATTCGTCCGACAAGGGGAGAAACGGAGAACCAAGCCATCACCTCCAAACTTAGGCCCACTGGACACAGCCCGGGATTGGGAAATGCGGGTAGACCTCAGCCAGAGGCTCACTTTCCCGCCAGAAATCGCAGCAACCAACCTGCGCCCAGATTTGGTCCTCTGGTCCAAGTCCTGCCGGCGTGTCTTCATTGTGGAGCTGACTGTCCCGTGGGAGGATAACATCGACGAAGCATTCGAAAGAAAAAGGCTGCGTTATGCTAACCTAGCAGCTGATGCTGAGGCGCGGGGATGGAACGTAAAGGTGTGGCCAGTGGAGGTTGGCTGCCGAGGCTTTGTAGCCAGGTCCACCACACGGCTCCTGAAGGAAGTTGGGATCAGAGGACAGGCCCAGCGGAAGGCAATAAAAGAACTTGCCAAAGCAGCCGAACGGAGCAGTCACTGGCTGTGGCTGAAACGGAGGGATGCAACATGGGCTGTTTGATGACCACGGGGTGCCACCATATGACACACACCCAGGTCTGATCAGCCTGTGGCAGGCCAACCTTGGAAGAGGGTGTATTGTGTTAAGAGGCCGAAACACCTGATGAAGACAAGGCACACAACTGATGACGTGTAGATTTGGTGGTGCCCCGCGATCCTGTCCAAACTCCACCCCACAGTCATGTCCGATAGGAGTTATCGTGCTGATATATTTTAGGGATATTAACAGCTAGTCCTATTAAGAATCCTACCTTCTGATTTTTTAAGGCAAGCTATTGAAAACGTCAGAAAATTGGAGAAAGGAGTCTATGTAGTTGATTTGAGCGACTCATTTCATTATTGGACTCACCAAACCACTTACAGTGTTTCAGGTACAAAATGACTGTTTCTCGCATGAGAAACTGCCAAAAAGCGGATTTCTGTCATAACATTGATTTACCTTCTGATTTTTTAAGGCAAGCTATTGAAAACGTCAGAAAATTGGGGAAAGGAGTCTATGTAGTTGATTTGAGAGACTTATTTCATTATTGGACTCACCAAACCACTTACAGTGTTTCAGGTACAAAATGACTGTTTCTCGCTGAGAAAATGCCAAAAAGCGGATTTCTGTAATAACATTGATTTACCTTCTGATTTTTTAAGGCAAGCTATTGAAAAAGTCAGAAAATTGAAGGAGGGAGTCTATATAGTTGATTTTAGAGACTCCTTTCATTGTTGGACTCACCAAACCACTTACCTGTGTTTCAGGTTCAAAATGACCGTTTCTCGCTGAGAAGCAGCCAAAAAGCGGATTTCTGTAATAACATTGTCTTACCTTCTGATTTTTTAAGGCAGGCTATTGATAACGTCAGAACATTGAAGGAGGGAGTCTATATAGTTGATTTGAGTGACTCCTTTCATTATCTGACTCACCAAACCACTTACCTGTGTTTCAGGTTCAAAATGACCGTTTCTCGCTGAGAAGCAGCCAAAAAGCGGATTTCTGTAATAACATTGTTTTACCTTCTGATTTTTTAAGGCAAGCTATTGATAACGTCAGAACATTGAAGGAGGGAGTCTATATAGTTGATTTGAGTGACTCCTTTCATTATCTGACTCACCAAACCACTTACCTGTGTTTCAGGTTCAAAATGACCGTTTCTCGCTGAGAAGCAGCCAAAAAGCGGATTTCTGTAATAACATTGTTTTACCTTCTGATTTTTTAAGGCAAGCTATTGAAAAAGTCAGAAAATTGAAGGAGTGAGTCTATATAGTTGATTTGAGAGACTCCTTTCATTGTTGGACTCACCAAACCACTTACCTGTGTTTCAGGTTCAAAATGACCGTTTCTCGCTGAGATAAAGCCAAAAAGCGGATTTCTGTGATAAGACTGTTTTACCTTCTGATTTTTTAAGGCAAGCTATTGGAAACGTTAGAACATTGAAGGAGGGAGTCTATATAGTTGATTTGAATGACTCCTTTCATTATTGGAGTCACCAAACCACTTACCTGTGTTTCAGGTTCAAAATGACTGTTTCTCGCTGAGAAGCAGCCAAAAAGCGGATTTCTGTAATAACATTGTTTTACCTTCTGATTTTTTAAGGCAAGCTATTGAAAAAGTCAGACAATTGAAGGAGGGATTCTATATAGTTGATTTGAGAGACTCCTTTCATTATTGGACTCACCAAACCACTTACTTGTGTTTCAGGTTCAAAATGACTGTTTCTCGCTGAGAAGCAGCCAAAAAGCGGATTTCTGTAATAACATTGTTTTACCTTCTGATTTTTTAAGGCAAGCTATTGATAACGTCAGAACATTGAAGGAGGGAGTCTATATAGTTGATTTGAGTGACTCCTTTCATTATCTGACTCACCAAACCACTTACCTGTGTTTCAGGTTCAAAATGACCGTTTCTCGCTGAGAAGCAGCCAAAAAGCGGATTTCTGTAATAACATTGTTTTACCTTCTGATTTTTTAAGGCAAGCTATTGAAAAAGTCAGAAAATTGAAGGAGTGAGTCTATATAGTTGATTTGAGAGACTCCTTTCATTGTTGGACTCACCAAACCACTTACCTGTGTTTCAAGTTCAAAATGACCGTTTCTCGCTGAGATAAAGCCAAAAAGCGGATTTCTGTGATAAGACTGTTTTACCTTCTGATTTTTTAAGGCAAGCTATTGAAAACGTTAGAACATTGAAGGAGGGAGTCTATATAGTTGATTTGAATGACTCCTTTCATTATTGGACTCACCAAACCACTTACCTGTGTTTCAGGTTCAAAATGACTGTTTCTCGCTGAGAAGCAGCCAAAAAGCGGATTTCTGTAATAACATTGTTTTACCTTCTGATTTTTTAAGGCAAGCTATTGAAAAAGTCAGACAATTGAAGGAGGGAGTCTATATAGTTGATTTGAGAGACTCCTTTCATTATTGGACTCACCAAACCACTTACCTGTGTTTCAGGTTCAAAATGACTGTTTCTCGCTGAGAAGCAGCCAAAAAGCGAATTCTGTAATAACATTGTTTTACCTTCTGATTTTTTAAGGCAAGCTATTGAAAAAGTCAGAACATTGAAGGAGGGAGTCTATATCGTTGATTTGAGTGACTCCTCTCATTATTGGACTCACCAAACCACTTACCTGTGTTTCAGGTTCAAAATGACTGTTTCTCGCTGAGAAGCAGCCAAAAAGCGGATTTCTGTAATAACATTGTTTTACCTTCTGATTTTTTAAGGCAAGCTATTGAAAAAGTCAGACAATTGAAGGAGGGAGTCTATATAGTTTATTTGAGTGACTCCTTTCATTGTTGGACTCACCAAACCACTTACCTGTGTTTCAAGTTCAAAATGACCGTTTCTCGCTGAGATACAGCCAAAAAGCGGATTTCTGTGATAAGACTGTTTTACCTTCTGATTTTTTAAGGCAAGCTATTGAAAACGTTAGAACATTGAAGGAGGGAGTCTATATAGTTGATTTGAGTGACTCCTTTCATTATTGGACTCACCAAACCACTTACCTGTGTTTCAGGTTCAAAATGACCGTTTCTCGCTGAGAAGCAGCCAAAAAGCGGATTTCTGTAATAACATTGTTTTACCTTCTGATTTTTTAAGGCAAGCTATTGAAAAAGTTAGAACATTGAAGGAGGGAGTCTATATAGTTGATTTGAGTGACTCCTTTCAATATTGGACTCACCAAACCACTTACCTGTGTTTCAGGTTCAAAATGACCGTTTCTCGCTGAGAAGCAGCCAAAAAGCGGATTTCTGTAATAACATTGTTTTACCTCCTGATTTTTTAAGGCAAGCTATTGAAAAAGTCAGAAAATTGAAGGAGGGAGTCTATATAGTTGATTTGAGAGACTCCTTTCATTATTGGACTCACCAAACCACTTACCTGTGTTTCAGGTTCAAAATGACTGTTTCTCGCTGAGAAGCAGCCAAAAAGCGGATTTCTGTAATAACATTGTTTTACCTTCTGATTTTTTAAGGCAAGCTATTGAAAAAGTCAGAACATTGAAGGAGGGAGTCTATATCGTTGATTTGAGTGACTCTTCTCATTATTGGACTCACCAAACCACTTACCTGTGTTTCAGGTTCAAAATGACTGTTTCTCGCTGAGAAGCAGCCAAAAAGCGGATTTCTGTAATAACATTGTTTTACCTTCTGATTTTTTAAGGCAAGCTATTGAAAAAGTCAGACAATTGAAGGAGGGAGTCTATATAGTTTATTTGAGTGACTCCTTTCATTGTTGGACTCACCAAACCACTTACAGTGTTTCAAGTTCAAAATGACCGTTTCTCGCTGAGATACAGCCAAAAAGCGGATTTCTGTGATAAGACTGTTTTACCTTCTGATTTTTTAAGGCAAGCTATTGAAAAAGTCAGAAAATTGAAGGAGGGAGTCTATATAGTTGATTTGAGAGACTCCTTTCATTGTTGGACTCACCAAACCACTTACCTGTGTTTCAGGTTCAAAATGACCGTTTCTCGCTGAGAAGCAGCCAAAAAGCGGATTTCTGTAATAACATTGTCTTACCTTCTGATTTTTAAAGGCAAGCTATTGATAACGTCAGAACATTGAAGGAGGGAGTCTATATAGTTGATTTGAGTGACTCCTTTCATTATCTGACTCACCAAACCACTTACCTGTGTTTCAGGTTCAAAATGACCGTTTCACGCTGAGAAGCAGCCAAAAAGCGGATTTCTGTAATAACATTGTTTTACCTTCTGATTTTTTAAGGCAAGCTATTGATAACGTCAGAACATTGAAGGAGGGAGTCTATATAGTTGATTTGAGTGACTCCTTTCATTATCTGACTCACCAAACCACTTACCTGTGTTTCAGGTTCAAAATGACCGTTTCTCGCTGAGAAGCAGCCAAAAAGCGGATTTCTGTAATAACATTGTTTTACCTTCTGATTCTTTAAGGCAAGCTATTGAAAAAGTCAGAAAATTGAAGGAGGGAGTCTATATAGTTGATTTGAGTGACTCCTTTCATTGTTGGACTCACCAAACCACTTACCTGTGTTTCAGGTTCAAAATGACCATTTCTCGCTGAGAAGCAGCCAAAAAGCGGATTTATGTAATAACATTGTTTTACCTTCTGATTTTTTAAGGCAAGCTATTGAAAAAGTCAGAAAATTGAAGGAGGGAGTCTATATAGTTGATTTGAGTGACTCCTTTCATTGTTGGACTCACCAAACCACTTACCTGTGTTTCAGGTTCAAAATGACCGTTTCTCGCTGAGATACAGCCAAAAAGCGGATTTCTGTGATAAGACTGTTTTACCTTCTGATTTTTTAAGGCAAGCTATTGAAAAAGTCAGAAAATTGAAGGAGGGATTATATATATTTGATTTGAGTGACTCCTTTCATTGTTGGACTCACCAAACCACTTACCTGTGTTTCAGGTTCAAAATGACTGTTTCTCGCTTAGAAGCAGCCAAAAAGCGGATTTCTTTAATAACATTGTTTTACCTTCTGATTTTTTAAGGCAAGCTATTGAAAACGTCAGAACATTGAAGGAGGGAGTCTATATAGTTGATTTGAGTGACTCCTTTCATTGTTGGACTCACCAAACCACTTACCTGTGTTTCAGGTTCAAAATGACCGTTTCTCGCTGAGAAGCAGCCAAAAAGCGGATTTCTGTAATAACATTGTTTTACCTTCTGATTTTTTAAGGCAAGCTATTGAAAACGTCAGAACATTGAAGGAGGGAGTCTATATAGTTGATTTGAGTGACTCCTTTCATTATTGGACTCACCAAACCACTTACCTGTGTTTCAGGTTCAAAATGGCTGTTTCTCGCTGAGAAGCAGCCAAAAAGCGGATTTCTGTAATAACATTGTTTTACCTTCTGATTTTTTAAGGCAGGCTATTGAAAACGTCAGAACATTGAAGGAGGGAGTCTATATAGTTGATTTGAGTGACTCCTTTCATTGTTGGACTCACCAAACCACTTACCTGTGTTTCAGGTTCAAAATGACCGTTTCTCGCTGAGAAGCAGCCAAAAAGCGGATTTCTGTAATAACATTGTTTTACCTTCTGATTTTTTAAGGCAAGCTATTGAAAACGTCAGAACATTGAAGGAGGGAGTCTATATAGTAGATTTGAGCGACTCCTTTCATTATTGGACTCACCAAACAACTTACCTGTGTTTCAGGTTCAAAATGACTGTTTCTCGCTGAGAAGCAGCCAAAAAGCGGATTTCTGTAATAACATTGTTTTACCTTCTGATTTTTTAAGGCAAGCTATTGAAAAAGTCAGAACATTGAAGGAGGGATTATATATATTTGATTTGAGTGACTCCTTTCATTATTGGACTCACCAAACCACTTACCTGTGTTTCAGGTTCAAAATGACTGTTTCTCGCTGAGAAGCAGCCAAAAAGCGGATTTCTGTATTAACATTGTTTTACCTTCTGATTTTTTAAGGCAGGCTATTGAAAACGTCAGGACATTGAAGGAGGGAGTCTATATAGTTGATTTGAGTGACTCCTTTCATTGTTGGACTCACCAAACCACTTACCTGTGTTTCAGGTTCAAAATGACCATTTCTCGCTGAGAAGCAGCCAAAAAGCGGATTTCTGTAATAACATTGTTTTACCTTCTGATTTTTTAAGGCAAGCTATTGAAAACGTTAGAACATTGAAGGAGGGAGTCTATATATTTGATTTGAGTGACTCCTTTCATTATTGTACTCACCAAACCACTTACCTGTGTTTCAGGTTCAAAATGACTGTTTCTCGCTGAGAAGCAGCCAAAAAGCGGATTTCTGTAATAACATTGATTTACCTTCTGATTTTTTTAAGACAAGCTATTGAAAACATCAGAACATTGAAGGAGGGAGTCTATATAGTTGATTTGAGTGACTCCTTTCATTGTTGGACTCACCAAACCACTTACCTGTGTTTCAGGTTCAAAATGACCGTTTCTCGCTGAGATACAGCCAAAAAGCGGATTTCTGTGATAAGACTGTTTTACCTTCTGATTTTTTAAGGCAAGCTATTGAAAAAGTCAGAAAATTGAAGGAGGGATTATATATATTTGATTTGAGTGACTCCTTTCATTGTTGGACTCACCAAACCACTTACCTGTGTTTCAGGTTCAAAATGACTGTTTCTCGCTTAGAAGCAGCCAAAAAGCGGATTTCTTTAATAACATTGTTTTACCTTCTGATTTTTTAAGGCAAGCTATTGAAAACGTCAGAACATTGAAGGAGGGAGTCTATATAGTTGATTTGAGTGACTCCTTTCATTGTTGGACTCACCAAACCACTTACCTGTGTTTCAGGTTCAAAATGACCGTTTCTCGCTGAGAAGCAGCCAAAAAGCGGATTTCTGTAATAACATTGTTTTACCTTCTGATTTTTTAAGGCAAGCTATTGAAAACGTCAGAACATTGAAGGAGGGAGTCTATATAGTTGATTTGAGTGACTCCTTTCATTATTGGACTCACCAAACCACTTACCTGTGTTTCAGGTTCAAAATGACTGTTTCTCGCTGAGAAGCAGCCAAAAAGCGGATTTCTGTAATAACATTGTTTTACCTTCTGATTTTTTAAGGCAGGCTATTGAAAACGTCAGAACATTGAAGGAGGGAGTCTATATAGTTGATTTGAGTGACTCCTTTCATTGTTGGACTCACCAAACCACTTACCTGTGTTTCAGGTTCAAAATGACCGTTTCTCGCTGAGAAGCAGCCAAAAAGCGGATTTCTGTAATAACATTGTTTTACCTTCTGATTTTTTAAGGCAAGCTATTGAAAACGTCAGAACATTGAAGGAGGGAGTCTATATAGTAGATTTGAGCGACTCCTTTCATTATTGGACTCACCAAACAACTTACCTGTGTTTCAGGTTCAAAATGACTGTTTCTCGCTGAGAAGCAGCCAAAAAGCGGATTTCTGTAATAACATTGTTTTACCTTCTGATTTTTTAAGGCAAGCTATTGAAAAAGTCAGAACATTGAAGGAGGGAGTCTATATAGTTGATTTGAGTGACTCCTTTCATTGTTGGACTCACCAAACCACTTACCTGTGTTTCAGGTTCAAAATGACCGTTTCTCGCTGAGAAGCAGCCAAAAAGCGGATTTCTGTAATAACATTGTTTTACCTTCTGATTTTTTAAGGCAAGCTATTGAAAACGTCAGAACATTGAAGGAGGGAGTCTATATAGTTGATTTGAGTGACTCCTTTCATTATTGGACTCACCAAACCACTTACCTGTGTTTCAGGTTCAAAATGACTGTTTCTCGCTGAGAAGCAGCCAAAAAGCGGATTTCTGTATTAACATTGTTTTACCTTCTGATTTTTTAAGGCAGGCTATTGAAAACGTCAGGACATTGAAGGAGGGAGTCTATATAGTTGATTTGAGTGACTCCTTTCATTGTTGGACTCACCAAACCACTTACCTGTGTTTCAGGTTCAAAATGACCGTTTCTCGCTGAGAAGCAGCCAAAAAGCGGATTTCTGTAATAACATTGTTTTACCTTCTGATTTTTTAAGGCAAGCTATTGAAAACGTCAGAACATTGAAGGAGGGAGTCTATATAGTAGATTTGAGCGACTCCTTTCATTATTGGACTCACCAAACCACTTACCTGTGTTTCAGGTTCAAAATGACTGTTTCTCGCTGAGAAGCAGCCAAAAAGCGGATTTCTGTAATAGCATTGTTTTACCTTCTGATTTTTTAAGGCAAGCTATTAAAAAAGTCAGAAAATTGAAAGAGGGAGTCTATATAGATGATTTGAGTGACTCCTTTCATTGTTGGACTCACCAAACCACTTACCTGTGTTTCAGGTTCAAAATGACCGTTTCTCGCTGAGATACAGCCAAAAAGCGGATTTCTGTGATAAGACTGTTTTACCTTCTGATTTTTTAAGGCAAGCTATTGAAAACGTCAGAAAATTGAAGGAGGGAGTCTATATAGTTGATTTGAGTGACTCCTTTCATTGTTGGACTCACCAAACCACTTACCTGTGTTTCAGGTTCAAAATGACCGTTTCTCGCTGAGATACAGCCAAAAGGCGGATTTCTGTGATAAGACTGTTTTACCTTCTGATTTTTTAAGGCAAACTATTGAAAACGTCAGAACATTGAAGGAGGGAGTCTATATAGTTGATTTGAGTGACTCCTTTCATTATTGGACTCACCATACCACTTACCTGTGTTTCAGGTTCAAAATGACCGTTTCTCGCTGAGATACAACCAAAAAGCGGATTTCTGTGATAAGACTGTTTTACCTTCTGATTTTTTAAGGCAAGCTATTGAAAACGTTAGAACATTGAAGGAGGGAGTCTATATATTTGATTTGAGTGACTCCTTTCATTATTGGACTCACCAAACCACTTACCTGTGTTTCAGGTTCAAAATGACTGTTTCTCGCTGAGAAGCAGCCAAAAAGCGGATTTCTGTAATAACATTGATTTACCTTCTGATTTTTTTAAGACAAGCTATTGAAAACGTCAGAACATTGAAGGAGGGAGTCTATATAGTTGATTTGAGTGACTCCTTTCATTGTTGGACTCACCAAACAACTTACCTGTGGTTGAGGTTGAAGATGACTGTTTCTGGCTGTGATACAGCCAAAAAGCGGATTTCTGTGATAAGACTGTTTTACCTTTTGATTTTTAAGGCAAGCTATTGAAAACGTCAGAAAATTGAAGGAGGGAGTCTTTATGGTTGATTTGAGTGACTCCTTTCATTATTGGACTCACCAAACCACTTACCTGTGTTTCAGGTTCAAAATGATCGTTTCTGGCTGAGATACAGCTAAAAAGCGGATTTCTGTGAAAACACAGTTGAACCTTCTGATTTTTTAAGGCAAGCTATTGAAAACGTCAGAAAATTGAAGGAAGGAGTCTATATAGTTGATTTGAGTGACTCCTTTCATTATTGGACTCACCAAACCACTTACCTGTGTTTCAGGTTGAAAATGATCGTTTCTGGCTGAGATAAAGCTAAAAAGCGGATTTCTGTGAAAACACTGTTTTACCTTCTGATTTTTTAAGGCAAGCTATTGAAAGAGTGACTCCTTTCATTATTGGACTCACCAAACCACTTAGAAAGTTTTCAAAGTTCCAACTGAGTGCAGCTAAATTCATCCATGGAGCTCTGCTTCCATCTTGTGGCCAAAAAAGGAACTTCTCCCGGGTAGACAACACTGCAATGTCCCCCTCTTTTCTGCTGATATTTTCAATTCTGGTGGAGTAAAGCCAGTCAAAAAATATGCAAAAGGAGGGCCCCATCATTGCTAAGCCATTTTGATCATTTTTAGATTTTTAAAAGTCATTTTAGACAAGTTGGAGGCATTTTAATGCAGTGTTTCTGCTGCTTTTTAACCCTGGCTGAAGTGCAATTTTCTCCTCTTTTCTTTCATTTGGCTGAAGTAAAGCCAGGAAAAACATGTGCAAAAGGCAGGCCGCACCATTGCTAACCCATTTTGATAATTTTTTGACTTTTAGATTGTGATTTTAGACAAGTTTGAGTAATTTTAATGCGGCATTTCGGCTGCTGTTTTTGGCTGAGTCTGGAGTGAGATTTTCCCCTCTTTTCTTCTCATGTTTCTAATTTGGCTGAAGCAAATGAAGGCAAAAAATGCTCAAAAGACAAAGCCCATTTTTGTGAAGGAATTGTGTTTATTTTCAGATTTTTACACTTTATTTCAGAGCAGTTGGAGACATTTTAATGCTGTCATTCTGCCTTTTAGGCGAATGTGCAGTACCTCTTTTTGTCCACAGCACGGCGCAGTGATGCGCTCCCGGTAATGGGCGGGAGGGGGGAGGAGGGGGCAGACCTGTGTTTCAGGTTCAAAATAACTGTTTCTCGCTGCAGCCAAAAAACAGCCAAAAAGCGGATTTCTGTGAAAACACAGTTGAACCTTCTGATTTTTTAAGGCAAGCTATTGAAAACGTCAGAAAATTGAAGGAAGGAGTCTATATAGTTGATTTGAGTGACTCCTTTCATTATTGGACTCACCAAACCACTTACCTGTGTTTCAGGTTGAAAATGATCGTTTCTGGCTGAGATACAGCTAAAAAGCGGATTTCTGTGAAAACACTGTTTTACCTTCTGATTTTTTAAGGCAAGCTATTGAAAGAGTGACTCCTTTCATTATTGGACTCACCAAACCACTTAGAAAGTTTTCAAAGTTCCAACTGAGTGCAGCTAAATTCATCCATGGAGCTCTGCTTCCATCTTGTGGCCAAAAAAGGAACTTCTCCCGGGTAGACAACACTGCAATGTCCCCCTCTTTTCTGCTGATATTTTCAATTCTGGTGGAGTAAAGCCAGTCAAAAAATATGCAAAAGGAGGGCCCCATCATTGCTAAGCCATTTTGATCATTTTTAGATTTTTAAAAGTCATTTTAGACAAGTTGGAGGCATTTTAATGCAGTGTTTCTGCTGCTTTTTAACCCTGGCTGAAGTGCAATTTTCTCCTCTTTTCTTTCATTTGGCTGAAGTAAAGCCAGGAAAAACATGTGCAAAAGGCAGGCCGCACCATTGCTAACCCATTTTGATAATTTTTTGACTTTTAGATTGTGATTTTAGACAAGTTTGAGTAATTTTAATGCGGCATTTCGGCTGCTGTTTTTGGCTGAGTCTGGAGTGAGATTTTCCCCTCTTTTCTTCTCATGTTTCTAATTTGGCTGAAGCAAATGAAGGCAAAAAATGCTCAAAAGACAAAACCCATTTTTGTGAAGGAATTGTGTTTATTTTCAGATTTTTACACTTTATTTCAGAGCAGTTGGAGACATTTTAATGCTGTCATTCTGCCTTTTAGGCGAATGTGCAGTACCTCTTTTTGTCCACAGCACGGCGCAGTGATGCGCTCCCGGTAATGGGCGGGGGGGGGGGGGGGAGGAGGGGGCAGACCTGTGTTTCAGGTTCAAAATAACTGTTTCTCGCTGCAGCCAAAAAACAGCCAAAAAGCGGATTTCTGTGATAACACTGAATTTTTAAGGCAAGCTATTGAAAACGTCAGAAAATTGAAAGAAGGAGTCTATATATAGTTGATTTGAAGGACTCCTTTCATTATTGGACTCACCAAACCACTTACCTGTGTTTCAGGTTCAAAATGACCGTTTCTCGCTGAGAAGCAGCCAAAAAGCGGATTTCTGTAATAACATTGTCTTACCTTCTGATTTTTAAAGGCAAGCTATTGATAACGTCAGAACATTGAAGGAGGGAGTCTATATAGTTGATTTGAGTGACTCCTTTCATTATCTGACTCACCAAACCACTTACCTGTGTTTCAGGTTCAAAATGATCGTTTCTGCCTGATATACAGCTAAAAAGCGGATTTCTGTGAAAACACTGTTTTACCTTCTGATTTTTTAAGGCAAGCTATTGAAAACGTCAGAAAATTGAAGGAAGGAGTTTATATAGTTGATTTGAGTGACTCCTTTCATTATTGGACTCACCAAACCACTTACCTGTGTTTCAGGTTCAAAATGATCGTTTCTGCCTGAGATACAGCTAAAAAGCGGATTTCTGTGAAAACACAGTTGAACCTTCTGATTTTTTAATGCAAGCTATTGAAAACGTGAGAAAATTGAAGGAAGGAGTCTATATAGTTGATTTGAGTGACTCCTTTCATCATTGGACTCACCAAACAACTTACCTGTGGTTGAGGTTGAAAATGACTGTTTCTGGCTGCGGATTTCTGTGAAAACACTGTTTTACCTTCTGATTTTTTAAGTCAAGCTATTGAAAGAGTGACTCCTTTCATTATTGGACTCACCAAACCACTTAGAAAGTTTTCAAAGTTCCAACTGAGTGCAGCTAAATTCATCCATGGAGCTCTGCTTCCATCTTGTGGCCAAAAAAGGAACTTCTCCCGGGTAGACAACACTGCAATGTCCCCCTCTTTTCTGCTGATATTTTCAATTCTGGTGGAGTAAAGCCAGTCAAAAAATATGCAAAAGGAGGGCCCCATCATTGCTAAGCCATTTTGATCATTTTTAGATTTTTAAAAGTCATTTTAGACAAGTTGGAGGCATTTTAATGCAGTGTTTCTGCTGCTTTTTAACCCTGGCTGAAGTGCAATTTTCTCCTCTTTTCTTTCATTTGGCTGAAGTAAAGCCAGGAAAAACATGTGCAAAAGGCAGGCCGCACCATTGCTAACCCATTTTGATAATTTTTTGACTTTTAGATTGTGATTTTAGACAAGTTTGAGTAATTTTAATGCGGCATTTCGGCTGCTGTTTTTGGCTGAGTCTGGAGTGAGATTTTCCCCTCTTTTCTTCTCATGTTTCTAATTTGGCTGAAGCAAATGAAGGCAAAAAATGCTCAAAAGACAAAGCCCATTTTTGTGAAGGAATTGTGTTTATTTTCAGATTTTTACACTTTATTTCAGAGCAGTTGGAGACATTTTAATGCTGTCATTCTGCCTTTTAGGCGAATGTGCAGTACCTCTTTTTGTCCACAGCACGGCGCAGTGATGCGCTCCCGGTAATGGGCGGGAGGGGGGAGGAGGGGGCAGACCTGTGTTTCAGGTTCAAAATAACTGTTTCTCGCTGCAGCCAAAAAACAGCCAAAAAGCGGATTTCTGTGAAAACACAGTTGAACCTTCTGATTTTTTAAGGCAAGCTATTGAAAACGTCAGAAAATTGAAGGAAGGAGTCTATATAGTTGATTTGAGTGACTCCTTTCATTATTGGACTCACCAAACCACTTACCTGTGTTTCAGGTTGAAAATTATCGTTTCTGGCTGAGATAAAGCTAAAAAGCGGATTTCTGTGAAAACACTGTTTTACCTTCTGATTTTTTAAGGCAAGCTATTGAAAGAGTGACTCCTTTCATTATTGGACTCACCAAACCACTTAGAAAGTTTTCAAAGTTCCAACTGAGTGCAGCTAAATTCATCCATGGAGCTCTGCTTCCATCTTGTGGCCAAAAAAGGAACTTCTCCCGGGTAGACAACACTGCAATGTCCCCCTCTTTTCTGCTGATATTTTCAATTCTGGTGGAGTAAAGCCAGTCAAAAAATATGCAAAAGGAGGGCCCCATCATTGCTAAGCCATTTTGATCATTTTTAGATTTTTAAAAGTCATTTTAGACAAGTTGGAGGCATTTTAATGCAGTGTTTCTGCTGCTTTTTAACCATGGCTGAAGTGCAATTTTCTCCTCTTTTCTTTCATTTGGCTGAAGTAAAGCCAGGAAAAACATGTGCAAAAGGCAGGCCGCACCATTGCTAACCCATTTTGATAATTTTTTGACTTTTAGATTGTGATTTTAGACAAGTTTGAGTAATTTTAATGCGGCATTTCGGCTGCTGTTTTGGGCAGAGTCTGGAGTGAGATTTTCCCCTCTTTTCTTCTCATGTTTCTAATTTGGCTGAAGCAAATGAAGGCAAAAAATGCTCAAAAGACAAAGCACATTTTTGTGAAGGAATTGTGTTTATTTTCAGATTTTTACACTTTATTTCAGAGCAGTTGGAGACATTTCAATGCTGTCATTCTGCCTTTTAGGCGAATGTGCAGTACCTCTTTTTGTCCACAGCACGGCGCAGTGATGCGCTCCCGGTAATGGGCGGGGGGGGGGGGGGGAGGGGGCAGACCTGTGTTTCAGGTTCAAAATAACTGTTTCTCGCTGCAGCCAAAAAACAGCCAAAAAGCGGATTTCTGTGAAAACACAGTTGAACCTTCTGATTTTTTAAGGCAAGCTATTGAAAACGTCAGAAAATTGAAGGAAGGAGTCTATATAGTTGATTTGAGTGACTCCTTTCATTATTGGACTCACCAAACCACTTACCTGTGTTTCAGGTTGAAAATGATCGTTTCTGGCTGAGATACAGCTAAAAAGCGGATTTCTGTGAAAACACTGTTTTACCTTCTGATTTTTTAAGGCAAGCTATTGAAAGAGTGACTCCTTTCATTATTGGACTCACCAAACCACTTAGAAAGTTTTCAAAGTTCCAACTGAGTGCAGCTAAATTCATCCATGGAGCTCTGCTTCCATCTTGTGGCCAAAAAAGGAACTTCTCCCGGGTAGACAACACTGCAATGTCCCCCTCTTTTCTGCTGATATTTTCAATTCTGGTGGAGTAAAGCCAGTCAAAAAATATGCAAAAGGAGGGCCCCATCATTGCTAAGCCATTTTGATCATTTTTAGATTTTTAAAAGTCATTTTAGACAAGTTGGAGGCATTTTAATGCAGTGTTTCTGCTGCTTTTTAACCCTGGCTGAAGTGCAATTTTCTCCTCTTTTCTTTCATTTGGCTGAAGTAAAGCCAGGAAAAACATGTGCAAAAGGCAGGCCGCACCATTGCTAACCCATTTTGATAATTTTTTGACTTTTAGATTGTGATTTTAGACAAGTTTGAGTAATTTTAATGCGGCATTTCGGCTGCTGTTTTTGGCTGAGTCTGGAGTGAGATTTTCCCCTCTTTTCTTCTCATGTTTCTAATTTGGCTGAAGCAAATGAAGGCAAAAAATGCTCAAAAGACAAAGCCCATTTTTGTGAAGGAATTGTGTTTATTTTCAGATTTTTACACTTTATTTCAGAGCAGTTGGAGACATTTTAATGCTGTCATTCTGCCTTTTAGGCGAATGTGCAGTACCTCTTTTTGTCCACAGCACGGCGCAGTGATGCGCTCCCGGTAATGGGCGGGAGGGGGGAGGAGGGGGCAGACCTGTGTTTCAGGTTCAAAATAACTGTTTCTCGCTGCAGCCAAAAAACAGCCAAAAAGCGGATTTCTGTGAAAACACAGTTGAACCTTCTGATTTTTTAAGGCAAGCTATTGAAAACGTTAGAACATTGAAGGAGGGAGTCTATATAGTTGATTTGAGTGACTCCTTTCATTGTTGGACTCACCAAACCACTTACCTGTGTTTCAGGTTCAAAATGACCGTTTCTCGCTGAGAAGCAGCCAAAAAGCGGATTTCTGTAATAACATTGTTTTACCTTCTGATTTTTTAAGGCAAGCTATTGAAAACGTCAGAACATTGAAGGAGGGAGTCTATATAGTAGATTTGAGCGACTCCTTTCATTATTGGACTCACCAAACAACTTACCTGTGTTTCAGGTTCAAAATGACTGTTTCTCGCTGAGAAGCAGCCAAAAAGCGGATTTCTGTAATAACATTGTTTTACCTTCTGATTTTTTAAGGCAAGCTATTGAAAAAGTCAGAACATTGAAGGAGGGATTATATATATTTGATTTGAGTGACTCCTTTCATTATTGGACTCACCAAACCACTTACCTGTGTTTCAGGTTCAAAATGACTGTTTCTCGCTGAGAAGCAGCCAAAAAGCGGATTTCTGTATTAACATTGTTTTACCTTCTGATTTTTTAAGGCAGGCTATTGAAAACGTCAGGACATTGAAGGAGGGAGTCTATATAGTTGATTTGAGTGACTCCTTTCATTGTTGGACTCACCAAACCACTTACCTGTGTTTCAGGTTCAAAATGACCATTTCTCGCTGAGAAGCAGCCAAAAAGCGGATTTCTGTAATAACATTGTTTTACCTTCTGATTTTTTAAGGCAAGCTATTGAAAACGTTAGAACATTGAAGGAGGGAGTCTATATATTTGATTTGAGTGACTCCTTTCATTATTGTACTCACCAAACCACTTACCTGTGTTTCAGGTTCAAAATGACTGTTTCTCGCTGAGAAGCAGCCAAAAAGCGGATTTCTGTAATAACATTGATTTACCTTCTGATTTTTTTAAGACAAGCTATTGAAAACGTCAGAACATTGAAGGAGGGAGTCTATATAGTTGATTTGAGTGACTCCTTTCATTGTTGGACTCACCAAACCACTTACCTGTGTTTCAGGTTCAAAATGACCGTTTCTCGCTGAGATACAGCCAAAAAGCGGATTTCTGTGATAAGACTGTTTTACCTTCTGATTTTTTAAGGCAAGCTATTGAAAAAGTCAGAAAATTGAAGGAGGGATTATATATATTTGATTTGAGTGACTCCTTTCATTGTTGGACTCACCAAACCACTTACCTGTGTTTCAGGTTCAAAATGACTGTTTCTCGCTTAGAAGCAGCCAAAAAGCGGATTTCTTTAATAACATTGTTTTACCTTCTGATTTTTTAAGGCAAGCTATTGAAAACGTCAGAACATTGAAGGAGGGAGTCTATATAGTTGATTTGAGTGACTCCTTTCATTGTTGGACTCACCAAACCACTTACCTGTGTTTCAGGTTCAAAATGACCGTTTCTCGCTGAGAAGCAGCCAAAAAGCGGATTTCTGTAATAACATTGTTTTACCTTCTGATTTTTTAAGGCAAGCTATTGAAAACGTCAGAACATTGAAGGAGGGAGTCTATATAGTTGATTTGAGTGACTCCTTTCATTATTGGACTCACCAAACCACTTACCTGTGTTTCAGGTTCAAAATGACTGTTTCTCGCTGAGAAGCAGCCAAAAAGCGGATTTCTGTAATAACATTGTTTTACCTTCTGATTTTTTAAGGCAGGCTATTGAAAACGTCAGAACATTGAAGGAGGGAGTCTATATAGTTGATTTGAGTGACTCCTTTCATTGTTGGACTCACCAAACCACTTACCTGTGTTTCAGGTTCAAAATGACCGTTTCTCGCTGAGAAGCAGCCAAAAAGCGGATTTCTGTAATAACATTGTTTTACCTTCTGATTTTTTAAGGCAAGCTATTGAAAACGTCAGAACATTGAAGGAGGGAGTCTATATAGTAGATTTGAGCGACTCCTTTCATTATTGGACTCACCAAACAACTTACCTGTGTTTCAGGTTCAAAATGACTGTTTCTCGCTGAGAAGCAGCCAAAAAGCGGATTTCTGTAATAACATTGTTTTACCTTCTGATTTTTTAAGGCAAGCTATTGAAAAAGTCAGAACATTGAAGGAGGGAGTCTATATAGTTGATTTGAGTGACTCCTTTCATTGTTGGACTCACCAAACCACTTACCTGTGTTTCAGGTTCAAAATGACCGTTTCTCGCTGAGAAGCAGCCAAAAAGCGGATTTCTGTAATAACATTGTTTTACCTTCTGATTTTTTAAGGCAAGCTATTGAAAACGTCAGAACATTGAAGGAGGGAGTCTATATAGTTGATTTGAGTGACTCCTTTCATTATTGGACTCACCAAACCACTTACCTGTGTTTCAGGTTCAAAATGACTGTTTCTCGCTGAGAAGCAGCCAAAAAGCGGATTTCTGTATTAACATTGTTTTACCTTCTGATTTTTTAAGGCAGGCTATTGAAAACGTCAGGACATTGAAGGAGGGAGTCTATATAGTTGATTTGAGTGACTCCTTTCATTGTTGGACTCACCAAACCACTTACCTGTGTTTCAGGTTCAAAATGACCGTTTCTCGCTGAGAAGCAGCCAAAAAGCGGATTTCTGTAATAACATTGTTTTACCTTCTGATTTTTTAAGGCAAGCTATTGAAAACGTCAGAACATTGAAGGAGGGAGTCTATATAGTAGATTTGAGCGACTCCTTTCATTATTGGACTCACCAAACCACTTACCTGTGTTTCAGGTTCAAAATGACTGTTTCTCGCTGAGAAGCAGCCAAAAAGCGGATTTCTGTAATAGCATTGTTTTACCTTCTGATTTTTTAAGGCAAGCTATTAAAAAAGTCAGAAAATTGAAAGAGGGAGTCTATATAGATGATTTGAGTGACTCCTTTCATTGTTGGACTCACCAAACCACTTACCTGTGTTTCAGGTTCAAAATGACCGTTTCTCGCTGAGATACAGCCAAAAAGCGGATTTCTGTGATAAGACTGTTTTACCTTCTGATTTTTTAAGGCAAGCTATTGAAAACGTCAGAAAATTGAAGGAGGGAGTCTATATAGTTGATTTGAGTGACTCCTTTCATTGTTGGACTCACCAAACCACTTACCTGTGTTTCAGGTTCAAAATGACCGTTTCTCGCTGAGATACAGCCAAAAGGCGGATTTCTGTGATAAGACTGTTTTACCTTCTGATTTTTTAAGGCAAACTATTGAAAACGTCAGAACATTGAAGGAGGGAGTCTATATAGTTGATTTGAGTGACTCCTTTCATTATTGGACTCACCATACCACTTACCTGTGTTTCAGGTTCAAAATGACCGTTTCTCGCTGAGATACAACCAAAAAGCGGATTTCTGTGATAAGACTGTTTTACCTTCTGATTTTTTAAGGCAAGCTATTGAAAACGTTAGAACATTGAAGGAGGGAGTCTATATATTTGATTTGAGTGACTCCTTTCATTATTGGACTCACCAAACCACTTACCTGTGTTTCAGGTTCAAAATGACTGTTTCTCGCTGAGAAGCAGCCAAAAAGCGGATTTCTGTAATAACATTGATTTACCTTCTGATTTTTTTAAGACAAGCTATTGAAAACGTCAGAACATTGAAGGAGGGAGTCTATATAGTTGATTTGAGTGACTCCTTTCATTGTTGGACTCACCAAACAACTTACCTGTGGTTGAGGTTGAAGATGACTGTTTCTGGCTGTGATACAGCCAAAAAGCGGATTTCTGTGATAAGACTGTTTTACCTTTTGATTTTTAAGGCAAGCTATTGAAAACGTCAGAAAATTGAAGGAGGGAGTCTTTATGGTTGATTTGAGTGACTCCTTTCATTATTGGACTCACCAAACCACTTACCTGTGTTTCAGGTTCAAAATGATCGTTTCTGGCTGAGATACAGCTAAAAAGCGGATTTCTGTGAAAACACAGTTGAACCTTCTGATTTTTTAAGGCAAGCTATTGAAAACGTCAGAAAATTGAAGGAAGGAGTCTATATAGTTGATTTGAGTGACTCCTTTCATTATTGGACTCACCAAACCACTTACCTGTGTTTCAGGTTGAAAATGATCGTTTCTGGCTGAGATAAAGCTAAAAAGCGGATTTCTGTGAAAACACTGTTTTACCTTCTGATTTTTTAAGGCAAGCTATTGAAAGAGTGACTCCTTTCATTATTGGACTCACCAAACCACTTAGAAAGTTTTCAAAGTTCCAACTGAGTGCAGCTAAATTCATCCATGGAGCTCTGCTTCCATCTTGTGGCCAAAAAAGGAACTTCTCCCGGGTAGACAACACTGCAATGTCCCCCTCTTTTCTGCTGATATTTTCAATTCTGGTGGAGTAAAGCCAGTCAAAAAATATGCAAAAGGAGGGCCCCATCATTGCTAAGCCATTTTGATCATTTTTAGATTTTTAAAAGTCATTTTAGACAAGTTGGAGGCATTTTAATGCAGTGTTTCTGCTGCTTTTTAACCCTGGCTGAAGTGCAATTTTCTCCTCTTTTCTTTCATTTGGCTGAAGTAAAGCCAGGAAAAACATGTGCAAAAGGCAGGCCGCACCATTGCTAACCCATTTTGATAATTTTTTGACTTTTAGATTGTGATTTTAGACAAGTTTGAGTAATTTTAATGCGGCATTTCGGCTGCTGTTTTTGGCTGAGTCTGGAGTGAGATTTTCCCCTCTTTTCTTCTCATGTTTCTAATTTGGCTGAAGCAAATGAAGGCAAAAAATGCTCAAAAGACAAAGCCCATTTTTGTGAAGGAATTGTGTTTATTTTCAGATTTTTACACTTTATTTCAGAGCAGTTGGAGACATTTTAATGCTGTCATTCTGCCTTTTAGGCGAATGTGCAGTACCTCTTTTTGTCCACAGCACGGCGCAGTGATGCGCTCCCGGTAATGGGCGGGAGGGGGGAGGAGGGGGCAGACCTGTGTTTCAGGTTCAAAATAACTGTTTCTCGCTGCAGCCAAAAAACAGCCAAAAAGCGGATTTCTGTGAAAACACAGTTGAACCTTCTGATTTTTTAAGGCAAGCTATTGAAAACGTCAGAAAATTGAAGGAAGGAGTCTATATAGTTGATTTGAGTGACTCCTTTCATTATTGGACTCACCAAACCACTTACCTGTGTTTCAGGTTGAAAATGATCGTTTCTGGCTGAGATACAGCTAAAAAGCGGATTTCTGTGAAAACACTGTTTTACCTTCTGATTTTTTAAGGCAAGCTATTGAAAGAGTGACTCCTTTCATTATTGGACTCACCAAACCACTTAGAAAGTTTTCAAAGTTCCAACTGAGTGCAGCTAAATTCATCCATGGAGCTCTGCTTCCATCTTGTGGCCAAAAAAGGAACTTCTCCCGGGTAGACAACACTGCAATGTCCCCCTCTTTTCTGCTGATATTTTCAATTCTGGTGGAGTAAAGCCAGTCAAAAAATATGCAAAAGGAGGGCCCCATCATTGCTAAGCCATTTTGATCATTTTTAGATTTTTAAAAGTCATTTTAGACAAGTTGGAGGCATTTTAATGCAGTGTTTCTGCTGCTTTTTAACCCTGGCTGAAGTGCAATTTTCTCCTCTTTTCTTTCATTTGGCTGAAGTAAAGCCAGGAAAAACATGTGCAAAAGGCAGGCCGCACCATTGCTAACCCATTTTGATAATTTTTTGACTTTTAGATTGTGATTTTAGACAAGTTTGAGTAATTTTAATGCGGCATTTCGGCTGCTGTTTTTGGCTGAGTCTGGAGTGAGATTTTCCCCTCTTTTCTTCTCATGTTTCTAATTTGGCTGAAGCAAATGAAGGCAAAAAATGCTCAAAAGACAAAACCCATTTTTGTGAAGGAATTGTGTTTATTTTCAGATTTTTACACTTTATTTCAGAGCAGTTGGAGACATTTTAATGCTGTCATTCTGCCTTTTAGGCGAATGTGCAGTACCTCTTTTTGTCCACAGCACGGCGCAGTGATGCGCTCCCGGTAATGGGCGGGGGGGGGGGGGGGAGGAGGGGGCAGACCTGTGTTTCAGGTTCAAAATAACTGTTTCTCGCTGCAGCCAAAAAACAGCCAAAAAGCGGATTTCTGTGATAACACTGAATTTTTAAGGCAAGCTATTGAAAACGTCAGAAAATTGAAAGAAGGAGTCTATATATAGTTGATTTGAAGGACTCCTTTCATTATTGGACTCACCAAACCACTTACCTGTGTTTCAGGTTCAAAATGACCGTTTCTCGCTGAGAAGCAGCCAAAAAGCGGATTTCTGTAATAACATTGTCTTACCTTCTGATTTTTAAAGGCAAGCTATTGATAACGTCAGAACATTGAAGGAGGGAGTCTATATAGTTGATTTGAGTGACTCCTTTCATTATCTGACTCACCAAACCACTTACCTGTGTTTCAGGTTCAAAATGATCGTTTCTGCCTGATATACAGCTAAAAAGCGGATTTCTGTGAAAACACTGTTTTACCTTCTGATTTTTTAAGGCAAGCTATTGAAAACGTCAGAAAATTGAAGGAAGGAGTTTATATAGTTGATTTGAGTGACTCCTTTCATTATTGGACTCACCAAACCACTTACCTGTGTTTCAGGTTCAAAATGATCGTTTCTGCCTGAGATACAGCTAAAAAGCGGATTTCTGTGAAAACACAGTTGAACCTTCTGATTTTTTAATGCAAGCTATTGAAAACGTCAGAAAATTGAAGGAAGGAGTCTATATAGTTGATTTGAGTGACTCCTTTCATCATTGGACTCACCAAACAACTTACCTGTGGTTGAGGTTGAAAATGACTGTTTCTGGCTGCGGATTTCTGTGAAAACACTGTTTTACCTTCTGATTTTTTAAGTCAAGCTATTGAAAGAGTGACTCCTTTCATTATTGGACTCACCAAACCACTTAGAAAGTTTTCAAAGTTCCAACTGAGTGCAGCTAAATTCATCCATGGAGCTCTGCTTCCATCTTGTGGCCAAAAAAGGAACTTCTCCCGGGTAGACAACACTGCAATGTCCCCCTCTTTTCTGCTGATATTTTCAATTCTGGTGGAGTAAAGCCAGTCAAAAAATATGCAAAAGGAGGGCCCCATCATTGCTAAGCCATTTTGATCATTTTTAGATTTTTAAAAGTCATTTTAGACAAGTTGGAGGCATTTTAATGCAGTGTTTCTGCTGCTTTTTAACCCTGGCTGAAGTGCAATTTTCTCCTCTTTTCTTTCATTTGGCTGAAGTAAAGCCAGGAAAAACATGTGCAAAAGGCAGGCCGCACCATTGCTAACCCATTTTGATAATTTTTTGACTTTTAGATTGTGATTTTAGACAAGTTTGAGTAATTTTAATGCGGCATTTCGGCTGCTGTTTTTGGCTGAGTCTGGAGTGAGATTTTCCCCTCTTTTCTTCTCATGTTTCTAATTTGGCTGAAGCAAATGAAGGCAAAAAATGCTCAAAAGACAAAGCCCATTTTTGTGAAGGAATTGTGTTTATTTTCAGATTTTTACACTTTATTTCAGAGCAGTTGGAGACATTTTAATGCTGTCATTCTGCCTTTTAGGCGAATGTGCAGTACCTCTTTTTGTCCACAGCACGGCGCAGTGATGCGCTCCCGGTAATGGGCGGGAGGGGGGAGGAGGGGGCAGACCTGTGTTTCAGGTTCAAAATAACTGTTTCTCGCTGCAGCCAAAAAACAGCCAAAAAGCGGATTTCTGTGAAAACACAGTTGAACCTTCTGATTTTTTAAGGCAAGCTATTGAAAACGTCAGAAAATTGAAGGAAGGAGTCTATATAGTTGATTTGAGTGACTCCTTTCATTATTGGACTCACCAAACCACTTACCTGTGTTTCAGGTTGAAAATTATCGTTTCTGGCTGAGATAAAGCTAAAAAGCGGATTTCTGTGAAAACACTGTTTTACCTTCTGATTTTTTAAGGCAAGCTATTGAAAGAGTGACTCCTTTCATTATTGGACTCACCAAACCACTTAGAAAGTTTTCAAAGTTCCAACTGAGTGCAGCTAAATTCATCCATGGAGCTCTGCTTCCATCTTGTGGCCAAAAAAGGAACTTCTCCCGGGTAGACAACACTGCAATGTCCCCCTCTTTTCTGCTGATATTTTCAATTCTGGTGGAGTAAAGCCAGTCAAAAAATATGCAAAAGGAGGGCCCCATCATTGCTAAGCCATTTTGATCATTTTTAGATTTTTAAAAGTCATTTTAGACAAGTTGGAGGCATTTTAATGCAGTGTTTCTGCTGCTTTTTAACCATGGCTGAAGTGCAATTTTCTCCTCTTTTCTTTCATTTGGCTGAAGTAAAGCCAGGAAAAACATGTGCAAAAGGCAGGCCGCACCATTGCTAACCCATTTTGATAATTTTTTGACTTTTAGATTGTGATTTTAGACAAGTTTGAGTAATTTTAATGCGGCATTTCGGCTGCTGTTTTGGGCAGAGTCTGGAGTGAGATTTTCCCCTCTTTTCTTCTCATGTTTCTAATTTGGCTGAAGCAAATGAAGGCAAAAAATGCTCAAAAGACAAAGCACATTTTTGTGAAGGAATTGTGTTTATTTTCAGATTTTTACACTTTATTTCAGAGCAGTTGGAGACATTTCAATGCTGTCATTCTGCCTTTTAGGCGAATGTGCAGTACCTCTTTTTGTCCACAGCACGGCGCAGTGATGCGCTCCCGGTAATGGGTGGGGGGGGGGGGGGGGAGGGGGCAGACCTGTGTTTCAGGTTCAAAATAACTGTTTCTCGCTGCAGCCAAAAAACAGCCAAAAAGCGGATTTCTGTGAAAACACAGTTGAACCTTCTGATTTTTTAAGGCAAGCTATTGAAAACGTCAGAAAATTGAAGGAAGGAGTCTATATAGTTGATTTGAGTGACTCCTTTCATTATTGGACTCACCAAACCACTTACCTGTGTTTCAGGTTGAAAATGATCGTTTCTGGCTGAGATACAGCTAAAAAGCGGATTTCTGTGAAAACACTGTTTTACCTTCTGATTTTTTAAGGCAAGCTATTGAAAGAGTGACTCCTTTCATTATTGGACTCACCAAACCACTTAGAAAGTTTTCAAAGTTCCAACTGAGTGCAGCTAAATTCATCCATGGAGCTCTGCTTCCATCTTGTGGCCAAAAAAGGAACTTCTCCCGGGTAGACAACACTGCAATGTCCCCCTCTTTTCTGCTGATATTTTCAATTCTGGTGGAGTAAAGCCAGTCAAAAAATATGCAAAAGGAGGGCCCCATCATTGCTAAGCCATTTTGATCATTTTTAGATTTTTAAAAGTCATTTTAGACAAGTTGGAGGCATTTTAATGCAGTGTTTCTGCTGCTTTTTAACCCTGGCTGAAGTGCAATTTTCTCCTCTTTTCTTTCATTTGGCTGAAGTAAAGCCAGGAAAAACATGTGCAAAAGGCAGGCCGCACCATTGCTAACCCATTTTGATAATTTTTTGACTTTTAGATTGTGATTTTAGACAAGTTTGAGTAATTTTAATGCGGCATTTCGGCTGCTGTTTTTGGCTGAGTCTGGAGTGAGATTTTCCCCTCTTTTCTTCTCATGTTTCTAATTTGGCTGAAGCAAATGAAGGCAAAAAATGCTCAAAAGACAAAGCCCATTTTTGTGAAGGAATTGTGTTTATTTTCAGATTTTTACACTTTATTTCAGAGCAGTTGGAGACATTTTAATGCTGTCATTCTGCCTTTTAGGCGAATGTGCAGTACCTCTTTTTGTCCACAGCACGGCGCAGTGATGCGCTCCCGGTAATGGGCGGGAGGGGGGAGGAGGGGGCAGACCTGTGTTTCAGGTTCAAAATAACTGTTTCTCGCTGCAGCCAAAAAACAGCCAAAAAGCGGATTTCTGTGAAAACACAGTTGAACCTTCTGATTTTTTAAGGCAAGCTATTGAAAACGTCAGAAAATTGAAGGAAGGAGTCTATATAGTTGATTTGAGTGACTCCTTTCATTATTGGACTCACCAAACCACTTACCTGTGTTTCAGGTTGAAAATTATCGTTTCTGGCTGAGATAAAGCTAAAAAGCGGATTTCTGTGAAAACACTGTTTTACCTTCTGATTTTTTAAGGCAAGCTATTGAAAGAGTGACTCCTTTCATTATTGGACTCACCAAACCACTTAGAAAGTTTTCAAAGTTCCAACTGAGTGCAGCTAAATTCATCCATGGAGCTCTGCTTCCATCTTGTGGCCAAAAAAGGAACTTCTCCCGGGTAGACAACACTGCAATGTCCCCCTCTTTTCTGCTGATATTTTCAATTCTGGTGGAGTAAAGCCAGTCAAAAAATATGCAAAAGGAGGGCCCCATCATTGCTAAGCCATTTTGATCATTTTTAGATTTTTAAAAGTCATTTTAGACAAGTTGGAGGCATTTTAATGCAGTGTTTCTGCTGCTTTTTAACCATGGCTGAAGTGCAATTTTCTCCTCTTTTCTTTCATTTGGCTGAAGTAAAGCCAGGAAAAACATGTGCAAAAGGCAGGCCGCACCATTGCTAACCCATTTTGATAATTTTTTGACTTTTAGATTGTGATTTTAGACAAGTTTGAGTAATTTTAATGCGGCATTTCGGCTGCTGTTTTGGGCAGAGTCTGGAGTGAGATTTTCCCCTCTTTTCTTCTCATGTTTCTAATTTGGCTGAAGCAAATGAAGGCAAAAAATGCTCAAAAGACAAAGCACATTTTTGTGAAGGAATTGTGTTTATTTTCAGATTTTTACACTTTATTTCAGAGCAGTTGGAGACATTTCAATGCTGTCATTCTGCCTTTTAGGCGAATGTGCAGTACCTCTTTTTGTCCACAGCACGGCGCAGTGATGCGCTCCCGGTAATGGGCGGGGGGGGGGGGGGGAGGGGGCAGACCTGTGTTTCAGGTTCAAAATAACTGTTTCTCGCTGCAGCCAAAAAACAGCCAAAAAGCGGATTTCTGTGAAAACACAGTTGAACCTTCTGATTTTTTAAGGCAAGCTATTGAAAACGTCAGAAAATTGAAGGAAGGAGTCTATATAGTTGATTTGAGTGACTCCTTTCATTATTGGACTCACCAAACCACTTACCTGTGTTTCAGGTTGAAAATGATCGTTTCTGGCTGAGATACAGCTAAAAAGCGGATTTCTGTGAAAACACTGTTTTACCTTCTGATTTTTTAAGGCAAGCTATTGAAAGAGTGACTCCTTTCATTATTGGACTCACCAAACCACTTAGAAAGTTTTCAAAGTTCCAACTGAGTGCAGCTAAATTCATCCATGGAGCTCTGCTTCCATCTTGTGGCCAAAAAAGGAACTTCTCCCGGGTAGACAACACTGCAATGTCCCCCTCTTTTCTGCTGATATTTTCAATTCTGGTGGAGTAAAGCCAGTCAAAAAATATGCAAAAGGAGGGCCCCATCATTGCTAAGCCATTTTGATCATTTTTAGATTTTTAAAAGTCATTTTAGACAAGTTGGAGGCATTTTAATGCAGTGTTTCTGCTGCTTTTTAACCCTGGCTGAAGTGCAATTTTCTCCTCTTTTCTTTCATTTGGCTGAAGTAAAGCCAGGAAAAACATGTGCAAAAGGCAGGCCGCACCATTGCTAACCCATTTTGATTAATTTTTTGACTTTTAGATTGTGATTTTAGACAAGTTTGAGTAATTTTAATGCGGCATTTCGGCTGCTGTTTTGGGCAGAGTCTGGAGTGAGATTTTCCCCTCTTTTCTTCTCATGTTTCTAATTTGGCTGAAGCAAATGAAGGCAAAAAATGCTCAAAAGACAAAGCACATTTTTGTGAAGGAATTGTGTTTATTTTCAGATTTTTACACTTTATTTCAGAGCAGTTGGAGACATTTCAATGCTGTCATTCTGCCTTTTAGGCGAATGTGCAGTACCTCTTTTTGTCCACAGCACGGCGCAGTGATGCGCTCCCGGTAATGGGCGGGGGGGGGGGGGGGGGAGGGGGCAGACCTGTGTTTCAGGTTCAAAATAACTGTTTCTCGCTGCAGCCAAAAAACAGCCAAAAAGCGGATTTCTGTGAAAACACAGTTGAACCTTCTGATTTTTTAAGGCAAGCTATTGAAAACGTCAGAAAATTGAAGGAAGGAGTCTATATAGTTGATTTGAGTGACTCCTTTCATTATTGGACTCACCAAACCACTTACCTGTGTTTCAGGTTGAAAATGATCGTTTCTGGCTGAGATACAGCTAAAAAGCGGATTTCTGTGAAAACACTGTTTTACCTTCTGATTTTTTAAGGCAAGCTATTGAAAGAGTGACTCCTTTCATTATTGGACTCACCAAACCACTTAGAAAGTTTTCAAAGTTCCAACTGAGTGCAGCTAAATTCATCCATGGAGCTCTGCTTCCATCTTGTGGCCAAAAAAGGAACTTCTCCCGGGTAGACAACACTGCAATGTCCCCCTCTTTTCTGCTGATATTTTCAATTCTGGTGGAGTAAAGCCAGTCAAAAAATATGCAAAAGGAGGGCCCCATCATTGCTAAGCCATTTTGATCATTTTTAGATTTTTAAAAGTCATTTTAGACAAGTTGGAGGCATTTTAATGCAGTGTTTCTGCTGCTTTTTAACCCTGGCTGAAGTGCAATTTTCTCCTCTTTTCTTTCATTTGGCTGAAGTAAAGCCAGGAAAAACATGTGCAAAAGGCAGGCCGCACCATTGCTAACCCATTTTGATAATTTTTTGACTTTTAGATTGTGATTTTAGACAAGTTTGAGTAATTTTAATGCGGCATTTCGGCTGCTGTTTTTGGCTGAGTCTGGAGTGAGATTTTCCCCTCTTTTCTTCTCATGTTTCTAATTTGGCTGAAGCAAATGAAGGCAAAAAATGCTCAAAAGACAAAGCCCATTTTTGTGAAGGAATTGTGTTTATTTTCAGATTTTTACACTTTATTTCAGAGCAGTTGGAGACATTTTAATGCTGTCATTCTGCCTTTTAGGCGAATGTGCAGTACCTCTTTTTGTCCACAGCACGGCGCAGTGATGCGCTCCCGGTAATGGGCGGGGGGGGGGGGAGGAGGGGGCAGACCTGTGTTTCAGGTTCAAAATAACTGTTTCTCGCTGCAGCCAAAAAACAGCCAAAAAGCGGATTTCTGTGATAACACTGAATTTTTAAGGCAAGCTATTGAAAACGTCAGAAAATTGAAAGAAGGAGTCTATATATAGTTGATTTGAAGGACTCCTTTCATTATTGGACTCACCAAACCACTTACCTGTGTTTCAGGTTCAAAATGACCGTTTCTCGCTGAGAAGCAGCCAAAAAGCGGATTTCTGTAATAACATTGTCTTACCTTCTGATTTTTAAAGGCAAGCTATTGATAACGTCAGAACATTGAAGGAGGGAGTCTATATAGTTGATTTGAGTGACTCCTTTCATTATCTGACTCACCAAACCACTTACCTGTGTTTCAGGTTCAAAATGATCGTTTCTGCCTGATATACAGCTAAAAAGCGGATTTCTGTGAAAACACTGTTTTACCTTCTGATTTTTTAAGGCAAGCTATTGAAAACGTCAGAAAATTGAAGGAAGGAGTTTATATAGTTGATTTGAGTGACTCCTTTCATTATTGGACTCACCAAACCACTTACCTGTGTTTCAGGTTCAAAATGATCGTTTCTGCCTGAGATACAGCTAAAAAGCGGATTTCTTTGAAAACACAGTTGAACCTTCTGATTTTTTAATGCAAGCTATTGAAAACGTGAGAAAATTGAAGGAAGGAGTCTATATAGTTGATTTGAGTGACTCCTTTCATCATTGGACTCACCAAACAACTTACCTGTGGTTGAGGTTGAAAATGACTGTTTCTGGCTGCGGATTTCTGTGAAAACACTGTTTTACCTTCTGATTTTTTAAGTCAAGCTATTGAAAGAGTGACTCCTTTCATTATTGGACTCACCAAACCACTTAGAAAGTTTTCAAAGTTCCAACTGAGTGCAACTAAATTCATCCATGGAGCTCTGCTTCCATCTTGTGGCCAAAAAAGGAACTTCTCCCGGGTAGACAACACTGCAATTTCCCCCTCTTTTCTGCTGTTATTTTCAATTCTGGTGGAGTAAAGCCAGTCAAAAAATATGCAAAAGGAAGGCCCCATCATTGCTAAGCCATTTTGATCATTTTTAGATTTTTAAAAGTCATTTTAGACAAGTTGGAGGCATTTTAATGCAGTGTTTCTGCTGCTTTTTAACCCTGGCTGAAGTGCAATTTTCTCCTCTTTTCTTTCATTTGGCTGAAGTAAAGCCAGGAAAAACATGTGCAAAAGGCAGGCCGCACCATTGCTAACCCATTTTGATAATTTTTTGACTTTTAGATTGTGATTTTAGACAAGTTTGAGTAATTTTAATGCGGCATTTCGGCTGCTGTTTTTGGCTGAGTCTGGAGTGAGATTTTCCCCTCTTTTCTTCTCATGTTTCTAATTTGGCTGAAGCAAATGAAGGCAAAAAATGCTCAAAAGACAAAGCCCATTTTTGTGAAGGAATTGTGTTTATTTTCAGATTTTTACACTTTATTTCAGAGCAGTTGGAGACATTTTAATGCTGTCATTCTGCCTTTTAGGCGAATGTGCAGTACCTCTTTTTGTCCACAGCACGGCGCAGTGATGCGCTCCCGGTAATGGGCGGGAGGGGGGAGGAGGGGGCAGACCTGTGTTTCAGGTTCAAAATAACTGTTTCTCGCTGCAGCCAAAAAACAGCCAAAAAGCGGATTTCTGTGAAAACACAGTTGAACCTTCTGATTTTTTAAGGCAAGCTATTGAAAACGTCAGAAAATTGAAGGAAGGAGTCTATATAGTTGATTTGAGTGACTCCTTTCATTATTGGACTCACCAAACCACTTACCTGTGTTTCAGGTTGAAAATGATCGTTTCTGGCTGAGATACAGCTAAAAAGCGGATTTCTGTGAAAACACTGTTTTACCTTCTGATTTTTTAAGGCAAGCTATTGAAAACGTCAGAAAATTGAAGGAAGGAGTTTATATAGTTGATTTGAGTGACTCCTTTCATTATTGGACTCACCAAACCACTTACCTGTGTTTCAGGTTCAAAATGATCGTTTCTGCCTGAGATACAGCTAAAAAGCGGATTTCTGTGAAAACACAGTTGAACCTTCTGATTTTTTAATGCAAGCTATTGAAAACGTGAGAAAATTGAAGGAAGGAGTCTATATAGTTGATTTGAGTGACTCCTTTCATCATTGGACTCACCAAACAACTTACCTGTGGTTGAGGTTGAAAATGACTGTTTCTGGCTGCGGATTTCTGTGAAAACACTGTTTTACCTTCTGATTTTTTAAGTCAAGCTATTGAAAGAGTGACTCCTTTCATTATTGGACTCACCAAACCACTTAGAAAGTTTTCAAAGTTCCAACTGAGTGCAACTAAATTCATCCATGGAGCTCTGCTTCCATCTTGTGGCCAAAAAAGGAACTTCTCCCGGGTAGACAACACTGCAATTTCCCCCTCTTTTCTGCTGATATTTTCAATTCTGGTGGAGTAAAGCCAGTCAAAAAATATGCAAAAGGAAGGCCCAATCATTGCTAAGCCATTTTGATCATTTTTAGATTTTTAAAAGTCATTTTAGACAAGTTGGAGGCATTTTAATGCAGTGTTTCTGCTGCTTTTTAACCCTGGCTGAAGTGCAATTTTCTCCTCTTTTCTTTCATTTGGCTGAAGTAAAGCCAGGAAAAACATGTGCAAAAGGCAGGTCGCATCATTGCTAAGCCATTTTGATCATTTTTAGATTTTTAGATTGTGATGTTAGACAAGTTTGAGTAATTTTAATGCGACATTTCGGCTGCTGTTTTTGGCTGAGTCTGGAGTGAGATTTTCCCCTCTTTTCTTCTAATGTTTCTAATTTGGCTGAAGCAAATGAAGGCAAAAAATGCTCAAAAGACAAAGCCCATTTTTGTGAAGGAATTGTGTTTATTTTCAGATTTTTACACTTTATTTCAGAGCAGTTGGAGACATTTCAATGCTGTCATTCTGCCTTTTAGGCGAATGTGCAGTACCTCATTTTGTCCACAGCACGGCGCAGTGATGCGCTCTCGGTAATGGGCTGGACCTGTGTTTCAGGTTCAAAATAACTGTTTCTCGCTGCAGCCAAAAAACAGCCAAAAAGCGGATTTCTGTGATAACACTGTTTTACCTTCTGATTTTTAAGGCAAGCTATTGAAAACGTCAGAAAATTGAAGGAAGGAGTCTATATATAGTTGATTTGAGTGACTCCTTTCATTATTGGACTCACCAAACCACTTACCTGTGTTTCAGGTTCAAAATGATCGTTTCTGGCTGAGATACAGCTAAAAAGCGGATTTCTGTGAAAACACAGTTGAACCTTCTGATTTTTTAAGGCAAGCTATTGAAAACGTCAGAAAATTGAAGGAAGGAGTCTATATAGTTGATTTGAGTGACTCCTTTCATTATTGGACTCACCAAACCACTTACCTGTGTTTCAGGTTGAAAATTATCGTTTCTGGCTGAGATAAAGCTAAAAAGCGGATTTCTGTGAAAACACTGTTTTACCTTCTGATTTTTTAAGGCAAGCTATTGAAAGAGTGACTCCTTTCATTATTGGACTCACCAAACCACTTAGAAAGTTTTCAAAGTTCCAACTGAGTGCAGCTAAATTCATCCATGGAGCTCTGCTTCCATCTTGTGGCCAAAAAAGGAACTTCTCCCGGGTAGACAACACTGCAATGTCCCCCTCTTTTCTGCTGATATTTTCAATTCTGGTGGAGTAAAGCCAGTCAAAAAATATGCAAAAGGAGGGCCCCATCATTGCTAAGCCATTTTGATCATTTTTAGATTTTTAAAAGTCATTTTAGACAAGTTGGAGGCATTTTAATGCAGTGTTTCTGCTGCTTTTTAACCCTGGCTGAAGTGCAATTTTCTCCTCTTTTCTTTCATTTGGCTGAAGTAAAGCCAGGAAAAACATGTGCAAAAGGCAGGCCGCACCATTGCTAACCCATTTTGATAATTTTTTGACTTTTAGATTGTGATTTTAGACAAGTTTGAGTAATTTTAATGCGGCATTTCGGCTGCTGTTTTGGGCAGAGTCTGGAGTGAGATTTTCCCCTCTTTTCTTCTCATGTTTCTAATTTGGCTGAAGCAAATGAAGGCAAAAAATGCTCAAAAGACAAAGCACATTTTTGTGAAGGAATTGTGTTTATTTTCAGATTTTTACACTTTATTTCAGAGCAGTTGGAGACATTTCAATGCTGTCATTCTGCCTTTTAGGCGAATGTGCAGTACCTCTTTTTGTCCACAGCACGGCGCAGTGATGCGCTCCCGGTAATGGGCGGGGGGGGGGGGGGGGGGAGGGGGCAGACCTGTGTTTCAGGTTCAAAATAACTGTTTCTCGCTGCAGCCAAAAAACAGCCAAAAAGCGGATTTCTGTGAAAACACAGTTGAACCTTCTGATTTTTTAAGGCAAGCTATTGAAAACGTCAGAAAATTGAAGGAAGGAGTCTATATAGTTGATTTGAGTGACTCCTTTCATTATTGGACTCACCAAACCACTTACCTGTGTTTCAGGTTGAAAATGATCGTTTCTGGCTGAGATACAGCTAAAAAGCGGATTTCTGTGAAAACACTGTTTTACCTTCTGATTTTTTAAGGCAAGCTATTGAAAGAGTGACTCCTTTCATTATTGGACTCACCAAACCACTTAGAAAGTTTTCAAAGTTCCAACTGAGTGCAGCTAAATTCATCCATGGAGCTCTGCTTCCATCTTGTGGCCAAAAAAGGAACTTCTCCCGGGTAGACAACACTGCAATGTCCCCCTCTTTTCTGCTGATATTTTCAATTCTGGTGGAGTAAAGCCAGTCAAAAAATATGCAAAAGGAGGGCCCCATCATTGCTAAGCCATTTTGATCATTTTTAGATTTTTAAAAGTCATTTTAGACAAGTTGGAGGCATTTTAATGCAGTGTTTCTGCTGCTTTTTAACCCTGGCTGAAGTGCAATTTTCTCCTCTTTTCTTTCATTTGGCTGAAGTAAAGCCAGGAAAAACATGTGCAAAAGGCAGGCCGCACCATTGCTAACCCATTTTGATAATTTTTTGACTTTTAGATTGTGATTTTAGACAAGTTTGAGTAATTTTAATGCGGCATTTCGGCTGCTGTTTTTGGCTGAGTCTGGAGTGAGATTTTCCCCTCTTTTCTTCTCATGTTTCTAATTTGGCTGAAGCAAATGAAGGCAAAAAATGCTCAAAAGACAAAGCCCATTTTTGTGAAGGAATTGTGTTTATTTTCAGATTTTTACACTTTATTTCAGAGCAGTTGGAGACATTTTAATGCTGTCATTCTGCCTTTTAGGCGAATGTGCAGTACCTCTTTTTGTCCACAGCACGGCGCAGTGATGCGCTCCCGGTAATGGGCGGGGGGGGGGGGAGGAGGGGGCAGACCTGTGTTTCAGGTTCAAAATAACTGTTTCTCGCTGCAGCCAAAAAACAGCCAAAAAGCGGATTTCTGTGATAACACTGAATTTTTAAGGCAAGCTATTGAAAACGTCAGAAAATTGAAAGAAGGAGTCTATATATAGTTGATTTGAAGGACTCCTTTCATTATTGGACTCACCAAACCACTTACCTGTGTTTCAGGTTCAAAATGACCGTTTCTCGCTGAGAAGCAGCCAAAAAGCGGATTTCTGTAATAACATTGTCTTACCTTCTGATTTTTAAAGGCAAGCTATTGATAACGTCAGAACATTGAAGGAGGGAGTCTATATAGTTGATTTGAGTGACTCCTTTCATTATCTGACTCACCAAACCACTTACCTGTGTTTCAGGTTCAAAATGATCGTTTCTGCCTGATATACAGCTAAAAAGCGGATTTCTGTGAAAACACTGTTTTACCTTCTGATTTTTTAAGGCAAGCTATTGAAAACGTCAGAAAATTGAAGGAAGGAGTTTATATAGTTGATTTGAGTGACTCCTTTCATTATTGGACTCACCAAACCACTTACCTGTGTTTCAGGTTCAAAATGATCGTTTCTGCCTGAGATACAGCTAAAAAGCGGATTTCTTTGAAAACACAGTTGAACCTTCTGATTTTTTAATGCAAGCTATTGAAAACGTGAGAAAATTGAAGGAAGGAGTCTATATAGTTGATTTGAGTGACTCCTTTCATCATTGGACTCACCAAACAACTTACCTGTGGTTGAGGTTGAAAATGACTGTTTCTGGCTGCGGATTTCTGTGAAAACACTGTTTTACCTTCTGATTTTTTAAGTCAAGCTATTGAAAGAGTGACTCCTTTCATTATTGGACTCACCAAACCACTTAGAAAGTTTTCAAAGTTCCAACTGAGTGCAACTAAATTCATCCATGGAGCTCTGCTTCCATCTTGTGGCCAAAAAAGGAACTTCTCCCGGGTAGACAACACTGCAATTTCCCCCTCTTTTCTGCTGTTATTTTCAATTCTGGTGGAGTAAAGCCAGTCAAAAAATATGCAAAAGGAAGGCCCCATCATTGCTAAGCCATTTTGATCATTTTTAGATTTTTAAAAGTCATTTTAGACAAGTTGGAGGCATTTTAATGCAGTGTTTCTGCTGCTTTTTAACCCTGGCTGAAGTGCAATTTTCTCCTCTTTTCTTTCATTTGGCTGAAGTAAAGCCAGGAAAAACATGTGCAAAAGGCAGGCCGCACCATTGCTAACCCATTTTGATAATTTTTTGACTTTTAGATTGTGATTTTAGACAAGTTTGAGTAATTTTAATGCGGCATTTCGGCTGCTGTTTTTGGCTGAGTCTGGAGTGAGATTTTCCCCTCTTTTCTTCTCATGTTTCTAATTTGGCTGAAGCAAATGAAGGCAAAAAATGCTCAAAAGACAAAGCCCATTTTTGTGAAGGAATTGTGTTTATTTTCAGATTTTTACACTTTATTTCAGAGCAGTTGGAGACATTTTAATGCTGTCATTCTGCCTTTTAGGCGAATGTGCAGTACCTCTTTTTGTCCACAGCACGGCGCAGTGATGCGCTCCCGGTAATGGGCGGGAGGGGGGAGGAGGGGGCAGACCTGTGTTTCAGGTTCAAAATAACTGTTTCTCGCTGCAGCCAAAAAACAGCCAAAAAGCGGATTTCTGTGAAAACACAGTTGAACCTTCTGATTTTTTAAGGCAAGCTATTGAAAACGTCAGAAAATTGAAGGAAGGAGTCTATATAGTTGATTTGAGTGACTCCTTTCATTATTGGACTCACCAAACCACTTACCTGTGTTTCAGGTTGAAAATGATCGTTTCTGGCTGAGATACAGCTAAAAAGCGGATTTCTGTGAAAACACTGTTTTACCTTCTGATTTTTTAAGGCAAGCTATTGAAAACGTCAGAAAATTGAAGGAAGGAGTTTATATAGTTGATTTGAGTGACTCCTTTCATTATTGGACTCACCAAACCACTTACCTGTGTTTCAGGTTCAAAATGATCGTTTCTGCCTGAGATACAGCTAAAAAGCGGATTTCTGTGAAAACACAGTTGAACCTTCTGATTTTTTAATGCAAGCTATTGAAAACGTGAGAAAATTGAAGGAAGGAGTCTATATAGTTGATTTGAGTGACTCCTTTCATCATTGGACTCACCAAACAACTTACCTGTGGTTGAGGTTGAAAATGACTGTTTCTGGCTGCGGATTTCTGTGAAAACACTGTTTTACCTTCTGATTTTTTAAGTCAAGCTATTGAAAGAGTGACTCCTTTCATTATTGGACTCACCAAACCACTTAGAAAGTTTTCAAAGTTCCAACTGAGTGCAACTAAATTCATCCATGGAGCTCTGCTTCCATCTTGTGGCCAAAAAAGGAACTTCTCCCGGGTAGACAACACTGCAATTTCCCCCTCTTTTCTGCTGATATTTTCAATTCTGGTGGAGTAAAGCCAGTCAAAAAATATGCAAAAGGAAGGCCCAATCATTGCTAAGCCATTTTGATCATTTTTAGATTTTTAAAAGTCATTTTAGACAAGTTGGAGGCATTTTAATGCAGTGTTTCTGCTGCTTTTTAACCCTGGCTGAAGTGCAATTTTCTCCTCTTTTCTTTCATTTGGCTGAAGTAAAGCCAGGAAAAACATGTGCAAAAGGCAGGTCGCATCATTGCTAAGCCATTTTGATCATTTTTAGATTTTTAGATTGTGATGTTAGACAAGTTTGAGTAATTTTAATGCGGCATTTCGGCTGCTGTTTTTGGCTGAGTCTGGAGTGAGATTTTCCCCTCTTTTCTTCTAATGTTTCTAATTTGGCTGAAGCAAATGAAGGCAAAAAATGCTCAAAAGACAAAGCCCATTTTTGTGAAGGAATTGTGTTTATTTTCAGATTTTTACACTTTATTTCAGAGCAGTTGGAGACATTTCAATGCTGTCATTCTGCCTTTTAGGCGAATGTGCAGTACCTCATTTTGTCCACAGCACGGCGCAGTGATGCGCTCTCGGTAATGGGCTGGACCTGTGTTTCAGGTTCAAAATAACTGTTTCTCGCTGCAGCCAAAAAACAGCCAAAAAGCGGATTTCTGTGATAACACTGTTTTACCTTCTGATTTTTAAGGCAAGCTATTGAAAACGTCAGAAAATTGAAGGAAGGAGTCTATATATAGTTGATTTGAGTGACTCCTTTCATTATTGGACTCACCAAACCACTTACCTGTGTTTCAGGTTCAAAATGATCGTTTCTGGCTGAGATACAGCTAAAAAGCGGATTTCTGTGAAAACACAGTTGAACCTTCTGATTTTTTAAGGCAAGCTATTGAAAACGTCAGAAAATTGAAGGAAGGAGTCTATATAGTTGATTTGAGTGACTCCTTTCATTATTGGACTCACCAAACCACTTACCTGTGTTTCAGGTTGAAAATGATCGTTTCTGGCTGAGATACAGCTAAAAAGCGGATTTCTGTGAAAACACTGTTTTACCTTCTGATTTTTTAAGGCAAGCTATTGAAAGAGTGACTCCTTTCATTATTGGACTCACCAAACCACTTAGAAAGTTTTCAAAGTTCCAACTGAGTGCAGCTAAATTCATCCATGGAGCTCTGCTTCCATCTTGTGGCCAAAAAAGGAACTTCTCCCGGGTAGACAACACTGCAATGTCCCCCTCTTTTCTGCTGATATTTTCAATTCTGGTGGAGTAAAGCCAGTCAAAAAATATGCAAAAGGAGGGCCCCATCATTGCTAAGCCATTTTGATCATTTTTAGATTTTTAAAAGTCATTTTAGACAAGTTGGAGGCATTTTAATGCAGTGTTTCTGCTGCTTTTTAACCCTGGCTGAAGTGCAATTTTCTCCTCTTTTCTTTCATTTGGCTGAAGTAAAGCCAGGAAAAACATGTGCAAAAGGCAGGCCGCACCATTGCTAACCCATTTTGATAATTTTTTGACTTTTAGATTGTGATTTTAGACAAGTTTGAGTAATTTTAATGCGGCATTTCGGCTGCTGTTTTTGGCTGAGTCTGGAGTGAGATTTTCCCCTCTTTTCTTCTCATGTTTCTAATTTGGCTGAAGCAAATGAAGGCAAAAAATGCTCAAAAGACAAAGCCCATTTTTGTGAAGGAATTGTGTTTATTTTCAGATTTTTACACTTTATTTCAGAGCAGTTGGAGACATTTTAATGCTGTCATTCTGCCTTTTAGGCGAATGTGCAGTACCTCTTTTTGTCCACAGCACGGCGCAGTGATGCGCTCCCGGTAATAGGCGGGGGGGGGGGGGGGGGGGAGGGGGCAGACCTGTGTTTCAGGTTCAAAATAACTGTTTCTCGCTGCAGCCAAAAAACAGCCAAAAAGCGGATTTCTGTGATAACACTGAATTTTTAAGGCAAGCTATTGAAAACGTCAGCAAATTGAAAGAAGGAGTCTATATATAGTTGATTTGAAGGACTCCTTTCATTATTGGACTCACCAAACCACTTTACCTGTGTTTCAGGTTCAAAATGATCGTTTCTGCCTGAGATACAGCTAAAAAGCGGATTTCTGTGAAAACACTGTTTTACCTTCTGATTTTTTAAGGCAAGCTATTGAAAACGTCAGAAAATTGAAGGAAGGAGTTTATATAGTTGATTTGAGTGACTCCTTTCATTATTGGACTCACCAAACCACTTACCTGTGTTTCAGGTTCAAAATGATCGTTTCTGCCTTAGATACAGCTAAAAAGCGGATTTCTGTGAAAACACAGTTGAACCTTCTGATTTTTTAATGCAAGCTATTGAAAACGTGAGAAAATTGAAGGAAGGAGTCTATATAGTTGATTTGAGTGACTCCTTTCATCATTGGACTCACCAAACAACTTACCTGTGGTTGAGGTTGAAAATGACTGTTTCTGGCTGTGATACAGCCGAAAAGCGGATTTCTGTGATAAGACTGTTTTACCTTTTGATTTTTAAGGCAAGCTATTGAAAACGTCAGAAAATTGAAGGAGGGAGTCTTTATGGTTGATTTGAGTGACTCCTCTCATTATTGGACTCACCAAACCACTTACCTGTGTTTCAGGTTCAAAATGACTGTTTCTCGCTGAGAAGCAGCCAAAAAGCGGATTTCTGTAATAACATTACCTTCTGATTTTTTAAGGCAAGCTATTGAAAAAGTCAGACAATTGAAGGAGGGAGTCTATATAGTTTATTTGAGTGACTCCTTTCATTGTTGGACTCACCAAACCACTTACAGTGTTTCAGGTACAAAATGATTGTTTCTCGCTGAGAAACTGCCAAAAAGCGGATTTCTGTCATAACATTGATTTACCTTCTGATTTGTTAAGGCAAGCTATTGAAAACGTTAGAAAATTGGAGAAAGGTGTCTATGTAGTTGATTTGAGCGACTCATTTCATTATTGGACTCACCAAACCACTTACAGTGTTTCAGGTACAAAATGACTGTTTCTCGCCTAGAAAATGCCAAAAAGCGGATTTCTGTAATAACATTGTTTTACCTTCTGAATTTTTAAGGCAAGCTATTGAAAACGTTAGAAAATTGGAGAAAGGTGTCTATGTAGTTGATTTGAGCGACTCATTTCATTATTGGACTCACCAAACCACTTACAGTGTTTCAGGTACAAAATGACTGTTTCTCGCTGAGAAAATGCCAAAAAGCGGATTTCTGTCATAACATTGATTTACCTTCTGATTTTTTAAGGCAAGCTATTGAAAACGTTAGAAAATTGGAGAAAGGTGTCTATGTAGTTGATTTGAGAGACTCATTTCATTATTGGACTCACCAAACCACTTACAGTGTTTCAGGTAGAAAATGACTGTTTCTCGCTGAGAAAATGCCAAAAAGCGGATTTCTGTCATAACATTGATTTACCTTCTGATTTTTCAAGGCAAGCTATTGAAAACGTCAGAAAATTGGAGAAAGGAGTCTAAGTAGTTGATTTGAGAGACTCATTTCATTATTGGACTCACCAAACCACTTACAGTGTTTCAGGTACAAAATGACTGTTTCTCGCATAGAAAATGCCAAAAAGCGGATTTCTGTAATAACATTGTTTTACCTTCTGAATTTTTAAGGCAACCTATTGAAAACGTCAGAAAATTGGAGAAAGGAGTCTATGTAGTTGATTTGAGGGACTCATTTCATTATTGGACTCACCAAACCACTTACAGTGTTTCAGGTACAAAATGACTGTTTCTCGCTGAGAAACTGCCAAAAAGCGGATTTCTGTAATAACATTGTTTTACCTTCTGATTTTTTAAGGCAAGCTATTGAAAACGTTAGAAAATTAGAGAAAGGTGTCTATGTAGTTGATTTGAGAGACTCATTTCATTATTGGACTCACCAAACCACTTACAGTGTTTCAGGTACAAAATGACTGTTTCTCGCTGAGAAAATGCCAAAAAGCGGATTTCTGTCATAACATTGATTTACCTTCTGATTTTTCAAGGCAAGCTATTGAAAACGTCAGAAAATTGGAGAAAGGAGTCTATGTAGTTGATTTGAGCGACTCATTTCATTATTGGACTCACCAAACCACTTACAGTGTTTCAGGTACAAAATGACTGTTTCTCACTGAGAAACTGCCAAAAAGCGGATTTCTGTCATAACATTGATTTACCTTCTGATTTTTTAAGGCAAACTATGGAAAACGTCAGAAAATTGGAGAAAGGAGTCTATGTAGTTGATTTGAGAGACTCATTTCAGTATTGGACTCACCAAACCACTTACAGTGTTTCAGGTACAAAATGACTGTTTCTCGCTGAGAAAATGGCAAAAAGCGGATTTCTGTAATAACATTGTTTTACCTTCTGATTTTTTAAGGCAAGCTATTGAAAACGTTAGAAAATTGGAAAAACTAGTCTATGTAGTTGATTTGAGAGACTCATTTCATTATTGGACTCACCAAACCACTTACAGTGTTTCAGGTACAAAATGACTGTTTCTCGCTGAGAAAATGCCAAAAAGCGGATTTCTGTCATAACATTGATTTACCTTCTGATTTTTCAAGGCAAGCTATTGAAAACGTCAGAAAATTGGAGAAAGGAGTCTATGTAGTTGATTTGAGAGACTCATTTCATTATTGGACTCACCAAACCACTTACAGTGTTTCAGGTACAAAATGACTGTTTCTCGCTGAGAAAATGCCAAAAAGCGGATTTCTGTCATAACATTGATTTACCTTCTGATTTTTCAAGGCAAGCTATTGAAAACGTTAGAAAATTGGAGAAAGGTGTCTATGTAGTTGATTTGAGAGACTCATTTCATTATTGGACTCACCAAACCACTTACAGTGTTTCAGGTACAAAATGACTGTTTCTCGCTGAGAAAATGCCAAAAAGCGGATGTCTGTCATAACATTGATTTACCTTCTGATTTTTCAAGGCAAGCTATTGAAAACGTCGGAAAATTGGAGAAAGGAGTCTAAGTAGTTGATTTGAGAGACTCATTTCATTATTGGACTCACCAAACCACTTACAGTGTTTCAGGTACAAAATGACTGTTTCTCGCCTAGAAAATGCCAAAAAGCGGATTTCTGTAATAACATTGTTTTACCTTCTGAATTTTTAAGGCAACCTATTGAAAACGTCAGAAAATTGGAGAAAGAAGTCTATGTAGTTGATTTGAGGGACTCATTTCATTATTGGACTCACCAAACCACTTACAGTGTTTCAGGTACAAAATGATTGTTTCTCGCTGAGAAACTGCCAAAAAGCGGATTTCTGTCATAACATTGATTTACCTTCTGATTTGTTAAGGCAAGCTATTGAAAACGTTAGAAAATTGGAGAAAGGTGTCTATGTAGTTGATTTGAGCGACTCATTTCATTATTGGACTCACCAAACCACTTACAGTGTTTCAGGTACAAAATGACTGTTTCTCGCTGAGAAAATGCCAAAAAGCGGATTTCTGTCATAACATTGATTTACCTTCTGATTTTTCAAGGCAAGCTATTGAAAACGTCAGAAAATTGGAGAAAGGAGTCTATGTAGTTGATTTGAGAGACTCATTTCATTATTGGACTCACCAAACCACTTACAGTGTTTCAGGTACAAAATGACTGTTTCTCGCTGAGAAAATGCCAAAAAGCGGATTTCTGTCATAACATTGATTTACCTTCTGATTTTTCAAGGCAAGCTATTGAAAACTTCAGAAAATTGGAGAAAGGAGTCTAAGTAGTTGATTTGAGAGACTCATTTCATTATTGGACTCACCAAACCACTTACAGTGTTTCAGGTACAAAATGACTGTTTCTCGCTGAGAAAATGCCAAAAAGCGGATTTCTGTCATAACATTGATTTACCTTCTGATTTTTTAAGGCAAGCTATTGAAAACGTTAGAAAATTGGAGAAAGGTGTCTATGTAGTTGATTTGAGAGACTCATTTCATTATTGGACTCACCAAACCACTTACAATGTTTCAGGTAGAAAATGACTGTTTCTCGCTGAGAAAATGCCAAAAAGCGGATTTCTGTCATAACATTGATTTACCTTCTGATTTTTCAAGGCAAGCTATTGAAAACGTCAGAAAATTGGAGAAAGGAGTCTAGGTAGTTGATTTGAGAGACTCATTTCATTATTGGACTCACCAAACCACTTACAGTGTTTCAGGTACAAAATGACTGTTTCTCGCCTAGAAAATGCCAAAAAGCGGATTTCTGTAATAACATTGTTTTACCTTCTGAATCTTTAAGGCAACCTATTGAAAACGTCAGAAAATTGGAGAAAGGAGTCTATGTAGTTGATTTGAGGGACTCATTTCATTATTGGACTCACCAAACCACTTACAGTGTTTCAGGTACAAAATGACTGTTTCTCGCCTAGAAAATGCCAAAAAGCGGATTTCTGTAATAACATTGTTTTACCTTCTGAATTTTTAAGGCAACCTATTGAAAACGTCAGAAAATTGGAGAAAGGAGTCTATGTAGTTGATTTGAGGGACTCATTTCATTATTGGACTCACCAAACCACTTACAGTGTTTCAGGTACAAAATGACTGTTTCTCGCTGAGAAACTGCCAAAAAGCGGATTTCTGTAATAACATTGTTTTACCTTCTGATTTTTTAAGGCAAGCTATTGAAAACGTTAGAAAATTAGAGAAAGGTGTCTATGTAGTTGATTTGAGAGACTCATTTCATTATTGGACTCACCAAACCACTTACAGTGTTTCAGGTACAAAATGACTGTTTCTCGCTGAGAAAATGCCAAAAAGCGGATTTCTGTCATAACATTGATTTACCTTCTGATTTTTCAAGGCAAGCTATTGAAAACGTCAGAAAATTGGAGAAAGGAGTCTATGTAGTTGATTTGAGCGACTCATTTCATTATTGGACTCACCAAACCACTTACAGTGTTTCAGGTACAAAATGACTGTTTCTCACTGAGAAACTGCCAAAAAGCGGATTTCTGTCATAACATTGATTTACCTTCTGATTTTTTAAGGCAAGCTATGGAAAACGTCAGAAAATTGGAGAAAGGAGTCTATGTAGTTGATTTGAGAGACTCATTTCAGTATTGGACTCACCAAACCACTTACAGTGTTTCAGGTACAAAATGACTGTTTCTCGCTGAGAAAATGGCAAAAAGCGGATTTCTGTAATAACATTGTTTTACCTTCTGATTTTTTAAGGCAAGCTATTGAAAACGTTAGAAAATTGGAAAAACTAGTCTATGTAGTTGATTTGAGAGACTCATTTCATTATTGGACTCACCAAACCACTTACAGTGTTTCAGGTACAAAATGACTGTTTCTCGCTGAGAAAATGCCAAAAAGCGGATTTCTGTCATAACATTGATTTACCTTCTGATTTTTCAAGGCAAGCTATTGAAAACGTCAGAAAATTGGAGAAAGGAGTCTATGTAGTTGATTTGAGAGACTCATTTCATTATTGGACTCACCAAACCACTTACAGTGTTTCAGGTACAAAATGACTGTTTCTCGCTGAGAAAATGCCAAAAAGCGGATTTCTGTCATAACATTGATTTACCTTCTGATTTTTCAAGGCAAGCTATTGAAAACGTTAGAAAATTGGAGAAAGGTGTCTATGTAGTTGATTTGAGAGACTCATTTCATTATTGGACTCACCAAACCACTTACAGTGTTTCAGGTACAAAATGACTGTTTCTCGCTGAGAAAATGCCAAAAAGCGGATGTCTGTCATAACATTGATTTACCTTCTGATTTTTCAAGGCAAGCTATTGAAAACGTCGGAAAATTGGAGAAAGGAGTCTAAGTAGTTGATTTGAGAGACTCATTTCATTATTGGACTCACCAAACCACTTACAGTGTTTCAGGTACAAAATGACTGTTTCTCGCCTAGAAAATGCCAAAAAGCGGATTTCTGTAATAACATTGTTTTACCTTCTGAATTTTTAAGGCAACCTATTGAAAACGTCAGAAAATTGGAGAAAGAAGTCTATGTAGTTGATTTGAGGGACTCATTTCATTATTGGACTCACCAAACCACTTACAGTGTTTCAGGTACAAAATGATTGTTTCTCGCTGAGAAAATGCCAAAAAGCGGATTTCTGTCATAACATTGATTTACCTTCTGATTTTTCAAGGCAAGCTATTGAAAACGTCAGAAAATTGGAGAAAGGAGTCTATGTAGTTGATTTGAGAGACTCATTTCATTATTGGACTCACCAAACCACTTACAGTGTTTCAGGTACAAAATGACTGTTTCTCGCTGAGAAAATGCCAAAAAGCGGATTTCTGTCATAACATTGATTTACCTTCTGATTTTTCAAGGCAAGCTATTGAAAACTTCAGAAAATTGGAGAAAGGAGTCTAAGTAGTTGATTTGAGAGACTCATTTCATTATTGGACTCACCAAACCACTTACAGTGTTTCAGGTACAAAATGACTGTTTCTCGCTGAGAAAATGCCAAAAAGCGGATTTCTGTCATAACATTGATTTACCTTCTGATTTTTTAAGGCAAGCTATTGAAAACGTTAGAAAATTGGAGAAAGGTGTCTATGTAGTTGATTTGAGTGACTCATTTCATTATTGGACTCACCAAACCACTTACAATGTTTCAGGTAGAAAATGACTGTTTCTCGCTGAGAAAATGCCAAAAAGCGGATTTCTGTCATAACATTGATTTACCTTCTGATTTTTCAAGGCAAGCTATTGAAAACGTCAGAAAATTGGAGAAAGGAGTCTAGGTAGTTGATTTGAGAGACTCATTTCATTATTGGACTCACCAAACCACTTACAGTGTTTCAGGTACAAAATGACTGTTTCTCGCCTAGAAAATGCCAAAAAGCGGATTTCTGTAATAACATTGTTTTACCTTCTGAATCTTTAAGGCAACCTATTGAAAACGTCAGAAAATTGGAGAAAGGAGTCTATGAAGTTGATTTGAGGGACTCATTTCATTATTGGACTCACCAAACCACTTACAGTGTTTCAGGTACAAAATGACTGTTTCTCGCCTAGAAAATGCCAAAAAGCGGATTTCTGTAATAACATTGTTTTACCTTCTGAATTTTTAAGGCAAGCTATTGAAAACGTTAGAAAATTGGAGAAAGGTGTCTATGTAGTTGATTTGAGCGACTCATTTCATTATTGGACTCATCAAACCACTTACAGTGTTTCAGGTACAAAATGACTGTTTCTCGCTGAGAAAATGCCAAAAAGCGGATTTCTGTCATAACATTGATTTACCTTCTGATTTTTTAACGCAAGCTATTGAAAACGTTAGAAAATTGGAGAAAGGTGTCTATGTAGTTGATTTGAGAGACTCATTTCATTATTGGACTCACCAAACCACTTACAATGTTTCAGGTAGAAAATGACTGTTTCTCGCTGAGAAAATGCCAAAAAGCGGATTTCTGTCATAACATTGATTTACCTTCTGATTTTTCAAGGCAAGCTATTGAAAACGTCAGAAAATTGGAGAAAGGAGTCTAGGTAGTTGATTTGAGAGACTCATTTCATTATTGGACTCACCAAACCACTTACAGTGTTTCAGGTACAAAATGACTGTTTCTCGCCTAGAAAATGCCAAAAAGCGGATTTCTGTAATAACATTGTTTTACCTTCTGAATCTTTAAGGCTACCTATTGAAAACGTCAGAAAATTGGAGAAAGGAGTCTATGTAGTTGATTTGAGGGGCTCATTTCATTATTGGACTCACCAAACCACTTACAGTGTTTCAGGTACAAAATGACTGTTTCTCGCTGAGAAACTGCCAAAAAGCGGATTTCTGTCATAACATTGATTTACCTTCTGATTTTTTAAGACAAGCTATTGAAAACGTTAGAAAATTGGAGAAAGGTGTCTATGTAGTTGATTTGAGCGACTCATTTCATTATTGGACTCACCAAACCACTTACAGTGTTTCAGGTACAAAATGACTGTTTCTCGCTGAGAAAATGCCAAAAAGCGGATTTCTGTCATAACATTGTTTTACCTTCTGATTTTTTAAGGCAAGCTATTGAAAGCGTTAGAAAATTGGAGAAAGGTGTCTATGTAGTTGATTTGAGAGACTCATTTCATTATTGGACTCACCAAACCACTTACAGTGTTTCAGGTACAAAATGACTGTTTCTCGCTGAGAAAATGCCAAAAAGCGGATTTCTGTCATAACATTGATTTACCTTCTGATTTTTCAAGGCAAGCTATTGAAAACGTCAGAAAATTGGAGAAACTAGTCTATGTAGTTGATTTGAGAGACTCATTTCATTATTGGACTCACCAAACCACTTACAGTGTTTCAGGTACAAAATGACTGTTTCTCGCTGAGAAAATGCCAAAAAGCGGATTTCTGTCATAACATTGATTTACCTTCTGATTTTTCAAGGCAAGCTATTGAAAATGTCAGAACATTGGAGAAAGGAGACTATGTAGTTGATTTGAGAGACTCGTTTCATTATTGGACTCACCAAACCAATTACAGTGTTTCAGGTACAAAATGACTGTTTCTCGCTGAGAAAATGCCAAAAAGCGGATTTGTGTCATAACATTGATTTACCTTCTGATTTTTCAAGGCAAGCTATTGAAAACGTCAGAAAATTGGAGAAAGGAGTCTATGTAGTTGATTTGAGAGACTCATTTCATTATTGGACTCACCAAACCACTTACAGTGTTTCAGGTACAAAATGACCGTTTCTCGCTGAGAAAATGCCAAAAAGCGGATTTCTGTCATAACATTGATTTACCTTCTGATTTTTCAAGGCAAGCTATTGAAAATGTCAGAACATTGGAGAAAGGAGATTATGTAGTTGATTTGAGAGACTCGTTTCATTATTGGACTCACCAAACCACTTACAGTGTTTCAGGTACAAAATGACTGTTTCTCGCTGAGAAAATGCCAAAAAGCGGATTTGTGTCATAACATTGATTTACCTTCCGATTTTTCAAGGCAAGCTATTGAAAAGGTCAGAAAATTGGAGAAGGAGTCTATGTAGTTGATTTGAGAGACTCATTTCATTATTGGACTCACCAAACCACTTACAGTGTTTCAGGTACAAAATGACCGTTTCTCGCTGAGAAAATGCCAAAAAGCGGATTTCTGTAATAACATTGTTTTACCTTCTGATTTTTTAAGGCAAGCTATTGAAAACGTCAGAAAATTGGAGAAAGGAGTCTATGTAGTTGATTTGAGGGACTCATTTCATTATTGGACTCACCAAACCACTTACAGTGTTTCAGGTACAAAATTACTGTTTCTCGCTGAGAAAATGCCAAAAAGCGGATTTCTGTCATAACATTGATTTACCTTCTGATTTTTTAAGGCAAGCTATTGAAAACGTCAGAAAATTGGAGAAAGGAGTCTAAGTAGTTGATTTGAGAGAGTCATTTCATTATTGGACTCACCAAACCACTTACAGTGTTTCAGGTACAAAATGACTGTTTCTCGCCTAGAAAATGCCAAAAAGCGGATTTCTGTAATAACATTGTTTTACCTTCTGAATCTTTAAGGCAACCTATTGAAAACGTCAGAAAATTGGAGAAAGGAGTCTATGTAGTTGATTTGAGGGACTCATTTCATTATTGGACTCACCAAACCACTTACAGTGTTTCAGGTACAAAATGACTGTTTCTCGCTGAGAAACTGCCAAAAAGCGGATTTCTGTCATAACATTGATTTACCTTCTGATTTTTTAAGACAAGCTATTGAAAACGTTAGAAAATTGGAGAAAGGTGTCTATGTAGTTGATTTGAGCGACTCATTTCATTATTGGACTCACCAAACCACTTACAGTGTTTCAGGTACAAAATGACTGTTTCTCGCTGAGAAAATGCCAAAAAGCGGATTTCTGTCATAACATTGTTTTACCTTCTGATTTTTTAAGGCAAGCTATTGAAAGCGTTAGAAAATTGGAGAAAGGTGTCTATGTAGTTGATTTAAGAGACTCATTTCATTATTGGACTCACCAAACCACTTACAGTGTTTCAGGTACAAAATGACTGTTTCTCGCTGAGAAAATGCCAAAAAGCGGATTTCTGTCATAACATTGATTTACCTTCTGATTTTTCAAGGCAAGCTATTGAAAACGTCAGAAAATTGGAGAAACTAGTCTATGTAGTTGATTTGAGAGACTCATTTCATTATTGGACTCACCAAACCACTTACAGTGTTTCAGGTACAAAATGACTGTTTCTCGCTGAGAAAATGCCAAAAAGCGGATTTCTGTCATAACATTGATTTACCTTCTGATTTTTCAAGGCAAGCTATTGAAAATGTCAGAACATTGGAGAAAGGAGACTATGTAGTTGATTTGAGAGACTCGTTTCATTATTGGACTCACCAAACCAATTACAGTGTTTCAGGTACAAAATGACTGTTTCTCGCTGAGAAAATGCCAAAAAGCGGATTTGTGTCATAACATTGATTTACCTTCTGATTTTTCAAGGCAAGCTATTGAAAACGTCAGAAAATTGGAGAAAGGAGTCTATGTAGTTGATTTGAGAGACTCATTTCATTATTGGACTCACCAAACCACTTATAGTGTTTCAGGTACAAAATGACCGTTTCTCGCTGAGAAAATGCCAAAAAGCGGATTTCTGTCATAACATTGATTTACCTTCTGATTTTTCAAGGCAAGCTATTGAAAATGTCAGAACATTGGAGAAAGGAGACTATGTAGTTGATTTGAGAGACTCGTTTCATTATTGGACTCACCAAACCACTTACAGTGTTTCAGGTACAAAATGACTGTTTCTCGCTGAGAAAATGCCAAAAAGCGGATTTGTGTCATAACATTGATTTACCTTCTGATTTTTCAAGGCAAGCTATTGAAAACGTCAGAAAATTGGAGAAGGAGTCTATGTAGTTGATTTGAGAGACTCATTTCATTATTGGACTCACCAAACCACTTACAGTGTTTCAGGTACAAAATGACCGTTTCTCGCTGAGAAAATGCCAAAAAGCGGATTTCTGTAATAACATTGTTTTACCTTCTGATTTTTTAAGGCAAGCTATTGAAAACGTCAGAAAATTGGAGAAAGGAGTCTATGTAGTTGATTTGAGGGACTCATTTCATTATTGGACTCACCAAACCACTTACAGTGTTTCAGGTACAAAATTACTGTTTCTCGCTGAGAAAATGCCAAAAAGCGGATTTCTGTCATAACATTGATTTACCTTCTGATTTTTTAAGGCAAGCTATTGAAAACGTCAGAAAATTGGAGAAAGGAGTCTATGTAGTTGATTTGAGCGACTCATTTCATTATTGGACTCACCAAACCACTTACATTGTTTCAGGTACAAAATGACCGTTTCTCGCTGAGAAAATGCCAAAAAGCGGATTTCTGTAATAACATTGTTTCAAGTATCTGAGAGAGCTTAGCAAGGGGCCTCGCATTGACCATTACTTCCTTAGAGGTAGGGCAAATCAGTCGAGTGAAGCCCAGTGGCAGGATATTCACCACAGTCCACAGGGTATCAGAACCCCAGACGAAGCTCAATCATGCACAGATCCATTTATGAACATCAGCCCAGAGCCCATCCAGCCACAGACAGCAGTAGAGCGGAGGCTGACTGGACGAAAACCTCAAATCTTGTGGCCTAAATCCTGTCAGAAAAAGGAGTGGGAAACCACAGACACAGACCTCGTCCACCTTTTAGAAGGTCTGAAAGGGAGTGTGGAGAAAAAACTGGACAAGATCGGAGAGACCATTTATAGCTATGGAGCAGAGAGATTTGGTGTGAAACGTGAGAACTTGCAGACACAGAAGGAACCATCTGCTCATCTAAAGTCCAGGAGACAACAAGAGATTCAGAGACTCGTGAAAGAAAGGAGGTGCCTGAGGAAACAATGGAAGAAGGCCACGGAAGTGGAAAAGAAAGGCCTTGGGGCACTACAGGGCGACATCAAGCAGCGTCTGGCAGCACTGCGAAGAGCAGAATGCCTGAGAAGGCAACATAAGAAGAGAGAGCGAACGAGGACTGCCTTCTACAGAGATCCCTATAAATTTGGTAAGGACCTCTTTGTCAGGGAGAAATCTGGGACCCTCAAAGTACCCATAAGAGAACTGGAAGAACATCTTCGGAAGACCTACTCCGACAAACAGAGGCATGTGCCAGCCAGCATTCCGGAGGATATGCCACCCATCCAACCACCTGAGCACCAGATGGAAACAAGGCCCCCCACATGGAGCGAAGTTGAAAGCACAGTAAAACGGGCAAGAACAGCTTCAGCCCCGGGGCCCAACGGCATTCCATACAGGGTGTATAAGAACACGCCAGGCGTCTTGAAATACCTCTGGAAGCTTATGAAAGTGGCATGGGAAAAAGGAATGATACCAAAGGCATGGCGACGGGCAGGAGGGATCCTGATTCCCAAAGAGAAGAATTCCTCAACCATCGAGCAGTTTCGCCAGATCAGCCTTCTCAATGTGGAAGGAAAGATTTTCTTCAGTGTCGTGGCCCGTAGGCTCTCAGCATTCCTGCTGGCGAACAACTTTGTTGACACCTCAGTGCAAAAGGCAGGGATAATTGGGTTCTCAGGTTGCTTGGAACACACAAATGTCATCTGGCACCAAGTACAGACGGCCAAGAAGGAGAAGAAAGACCTGCATGTGGTGTTTTTAGATCTTGCCAATGCCTTCGGGTCAGTGCCTCATGAGATCTTGTGGACAGCGTTCAACTTCTTTCAAGTGCCAGAGGGCATCACAAGTCTAGTCAAAGCCTACTTCCAGGATCTCCAATTCTGTGTTACAGCACAGGATAGTACAACTGCCTGGCAGCACCTTGAGATAGGCATTATGGCGGGCTGCACCATCTCGCCACTGGTGTTTACAATGGCAATGGAGCTACTTATTCGTGCATCACGATGGGTGGTTGGAGGAGAACGATTGAGAGCGGGCTCCGTCTTCCCCCAATCAGGGCGTACATGGACGACATGACGACAATAACAACAACGGTCGCATGTACCAAACGTCTGCTGGAGAAACTCCGGGGAAACATCAAATGGGCACGAATGGAGCATCTCCATTGTCAAAGGTAAGCTCACCAATGCAAGGTTCCATGTGGACGACCAGCCAATCCCAACAAGTTCTGGAGAAGCCTATCAAAAGCCTTGGCCGATGGTATAGCGCAGAACTTAAAGACTCTGAGCAGGTGGAACAACTCAGGCAGGATACAATCAGCGGCCTCAAGCAGATTAACAACACTGCTCTCCCTGGAAAATTGAAGCTATGGTGCTTTAAGTTTGGGCTGCTACCTCGCCTCATGTGGCCAATTTCCATCTATGAGGTCACCTTATCTCATGTCAATCGGCTTGAGAGACTGGTGAATGCCCAAGTGAGGAAGTGGCTTGGACTGCCGAGATGCCTTTCCAGCATAGGCCTGTATGGCAATGGAGCGCTCTCCCTTCCAATCTCAAGCCTGGTGGAGGAGTACAAATGTGCCAAAACAAGGGTGGAAATGACTCTTACAGAATCCCGGGACCCATGCGTCAGAGATGCGGCTCCAAACCTGGCAACAGGGAGGAAATGGAAACCATCTGCAGCAGTAGCAGTGGCAAAGACCACCCTCAGACAGGAGGATATAGTGGGACGAGTCCAACATGGCAGAGGGGGTCTTGGCCTGGAAGCAACAACACCCGCTTGGCAAAAGGCTACTCCGTCTGAACGGCGACACATGGTGGTTGAGGAGGTGCGCAACCAGGAGGAGGCAGCCAGGTGTGCCAAGGCAGTCTCCCAAGCCCAGCAAGGACGCTGGATGAGGTGGGAGGGTGTGGAGAGGAGGAAAATCACGTGGAATGAGATGTGGAGCATGGAGGCTAATAGGCTCAGCTTCATCATCAGAGCCACTTATGATGTCCTGCCCTCTCCAACCAACCTACATCTCTGGTATGGAGAGGACCCAGCCTGCCTGCAGTGTGCAGCCCCAGCAACCCTCAAACACATCCTGGTGGGTTGCAAGACCAGCCTGACTCAAGGAAGATACACCTGGCGCCATAACCAAGTGTTGAAGGGCTTGGCTGCCGAACTTGAGGACAAGAGGGTCACCATCAACGCCATGCCTTTCAAAACCCAGACCACCCTCCCACGGAAGACAACATTCGTCCGACAAGGGGAGAAACGGAGAACCAAGCCATCACCTCCAAACTAAGGCCCACTGGACACAGCCCGGGATTGGGAAATGCGGGTAGACCTCAGCCAGAGGCTCACTTTCCCGCCAGAAATCGCAGCAACCAACCTGCGCCCAGATTTGGTCCTCTGGTCCAAGTCCTGCCGGCGTGTCTTCATTGTGGAGCTGACTGTCCCGTGGGAGGATAACATCGATGAAGCATTCGAAAGAAAAAGGCTGCATTATGCTAACCTAGCAGCTGATGCTGAGGCATGGGGATGGAACGTAAAGGTGTGGCCAGTGGAGGTTGGCTGCCGAGGCTTTGTAGCCAGGCTCCTGAAGGAAGTTGGGATCAGAGGACAGGCCCAGCGGAAGGCAATAAAAGAACTTGCCAAAGCAGCCGAACGGAGCAGTCACTGGCTGTGGCTGAAACGGAGGGATGTAACATGGGCTGTTTGATGACCACGGGGTGCCACCATATGACACACACCCAGGTCTGATCAGCCTGTGGCAGGCCAACCTTGGAAGAGGGTGTATTGTGTTAAGAGGCCGAAACACCTGATGAAGACAAGGCACACAACTGATGACGTGTAGATTTGGTGGTGCCCCGCGATCCTGTCCAAACTCCACCCAACAGTCATGTCCGATAGGAGTTATCGTGCTGATATATTTTAGGGATATTAACAGCTAGTCCTATTAAGAATCCTACCTTCTGATTTTTTAAGGCAAGCTATTGAAAACGTCAGAAAATTGGAGAAAGGAGTCTATGTAGTTGATTTGAGCGACTCATTTCATTATTGGACTCACCAAACCACTTACAGTGTTTCAGGTACAAAATGACTGTTTCTCGCTGAGAAACTGCCAAAAAGCGGATTTCTGTCGTAACATTGATTTACCTTCTGATTTTTTAAGGCAAGCTATTGAAAACGTCAGAAAATTGGAGAAAGGAGTCCATGTAGTTGATTTGAGGGACTCATTTCATTATTGGACTCACCAAACCACTTACAGTGTTTCAGGTACAAAATGACTGTTTCTCGCTGAGAAAATGCCAAAAAGCGGATTTCTGTCATAACATTGATTTACCTTCTGATTTTTCAAGGCAAGCTATTGAAAATGTCGGAAAATTGGAGAAAGGAGTCTATGTAGTTGATTTGAAGAGACTCATTTCATTATTGGACTCACCAAACCACTTACAGTGTTTCAGGTACAAAATGACTGTTTCTCGCTGAGAAAATGCCAAAAAGCGGATTTCTGTCATAACATTGATTTACCTTCTTATTTTTTAAGGCAAGCTATTGAAAACGTTAGAAAATTGGAGAAAGGTGTCTATGTAGTTGATTTGAGAGACTCATTTCATTATTGGACTCACCAAACCACTTACAGTGTTTCAGGTACAAAATGAGTGTTTCTCGCTGAGAAAATGCCAAAAAGCGGATTTCTGTCATAACATTGATTTACTTTCTGATTTTTCAAGGCAAGCTATTGAAAACGTCATAAAATTGGAGAAAGGAGTCTATGTAGTTGATTTGAGAGACTCATTTCATTATTGGACTCACCAAACCACTTACAGTGTTTTAGGTACAAAATGACTGTTTCTCGCTGAGAAAATGCCAAAAAGCGGATTTCTGTCATAACATTGATTTACCTTCTGATTTTTTAAGGCAAGCTATTGAAAACGTTGGAAAATTGGAGAAAGGTGTCTATGTAGTTGATTTGAGGGACTCATTTCATTATTGGACTCACCAAACCACTTACAGTGTTTCAGGTACAAAATGACTGTTTCTCGCTGAGAAAATGCCAAAAAGCGGATTTCTGTCATAACATTGATTTACCTTCTGATTTTTTAAGGCAAGCTATTGAAAACGTTAGAAAATTGGAGAAAGGTGTCTATGTAGTTGATTTGAGAGACTCATTTCATTATTGGACTCACCAAACCACTTACAGTGTTTCAGGTACAAAATGACTGTTTCTCGCTGAGAAAATGCCAAAAAGCGGATTTCTGTCATAACATTGATTTACCTTCTGATTTTTCAAGGCAAGCTATTGAAAACGTCATAAAATTGGAGAAAGGAGTCTATGTAGTTGATTTGAGAGACTCATTTCATTTTTGGACTCACCAAACCACTTACAGTGTTTCAGGTACAAAATGACTGTTTCTCGCTGAGAAAATGCCAAAAAGCGGATTTCTGTCATAACATTGATTTACCTTCTGATTTTTTAAGGCAAGCTATTGAAAACTTTAGAAAATTGGAGAAAGGAGTCTATGTAGTTGATTTGAGAGACTCATTTCATTATTGGACTCACCAAACCACTTACAATGTTTCAGGTACAAAATGACTGTTTCTCGCTGAGAAAATGCCAAAAAGCGGATTTCTGTCATAACATTGATTTACCTTCTGATTTTTCAAGGCAAGCTATTGAAAATGTTGGAAAATTGGAGAAAGGAGTCTATGTAGTTGATTTGAGAGACTCATTTCATTATTGGACTCACCAAACCACTTACAGTGTTTCAGGTACAAAATGACTGTTTCTCGCTGAGAAAATGCCAAAAAGCGGATTTCTGTCATAACATTGATTTACCTTCTGATTTTTCAAGGCAAGCTATTGAAAATGTCGGAAAATTGGAGAAAGGAGTCTATGTAGTTGATTTGAGAGACTCATTTCATTATTGGACTCACCAAACCACTTACAGTGTTTCAGGTACAAAATGACTGTTTCTCGCTGAGAAAATGCCAAAAAGCGGATTTCTGTCATAACATTGATTTACCTTCTGATTTTTTAAGGCAAGCTATTGAAAACGTTAGAACATTGGAGAAAGGTGTCTATGTAGTTGATTTGAGAGACTCATTTCATTATTGGACTCACCAAACCACTTACAGTGTTTCAGGTACAAAATGACTGTTTCTCGCTGAGAAAATGCCAAAAAGCGGATTTCTGTCATAACATTGATTTACCTTCTGATTTTTCAAGGCAAGCTATTGAAAACGTCATAAAATTGGAGAAAGGAGTCTATGTAGTTGATTTGAGAGACTCATTTCATTATTGGACTCACCAAACCACTTACAGTGTTTCAGGTACAAAATGACTGTTTCTCGCTGAGAAAATGCCAACAAGCGGATTTCTGTCATAACATTGATTTACCTTCTGATTTTTCAAGGCAAGCTATTGAAAATGTCGGAAAATTGGAGAAAGGAGTCTATGTAGTTGATTTGAGAGACTCATTTCATTATTGGACTCACCAAACCACTTACAGTGTTTCAGGTACAAAATGACTGTTTCTCGCTGAGAAAAGGCCCAAAAGCGGATTTCTGTCATAACATTGATTTACCTTCTGATTTTTTAAGGCAAGCTATTGAAAACGTTAGAAAATTGGAGAAAGGTGTCTATGTAGTTGATTTGAGAGACTCATTTCATTATTGGACTCACCAAACCACTTACAGTGTTTCAGGTACAAAATGACTGTTTCTCGCTGAGAAAATGCCAAAAAGCGGATTTCTGTCATAACATTGATTTACCTTCTGATTTTTCAAGGCAAGCTATTGAAAACGTTAGAAAATTGGAGAAAGGTGTCTATGTAGTTGATTTGAGAGACTCATTTCATTATTGGACTCACCAAACCACTTACAGTGTTTCAGGTACAAAATGAGTGTTTCTCGCTGAGAAAATGCCAAAAAGCGGATTTCTGTCATAACATTGATTTACTTTCTGATTTTTCAAGGCAAGCTATTGAAAACGTCATAAAATTGGAGAAAGGAGTCTATGTAGTTGATTTGAGAGACTCATTTCATTATTGGACTCACCAAACCACTTACAGTGTTTCAGGTACAAAATGACTGTTTCTCGCTGAGAAAATGCCAAAAAGCGGATTTCTGTCATAACATTGATTTACCTTCTGATTTTTTAAGGCAAGCTATTGAAAACGTTGGAAAATTGGAGAAAGGTGTCTATGTAGTTGATTTGAGGGACTCATTTCATTATTGGACTCACCAAACCACTTACAGTGTTTCAGGTACAAAATGACTGTTTCTCGCTGAGAAAATGCCAAAAAGCGGATTTCTGTCATAACATTGATTTACCTTCTGATTTTTTAAGGCAAGCTATTGAAAACGTTAGAAAATTGGAGAAAGGTGTCTATGTAGTTGATTTGAGAGACTCATTTCATTATTGGACTCACCAAACCACTTACAGTGTTTCAGGTACAAAATGACTGTTTCTCGCTGAGAAAATGCCAAAAAGCGGATTTCTGTCATAACATTGATTTACCTTCTGATTTTTCAAGGCAAGCTATTGAAAACGTCATAAAATTGGAGAAAGGAGTCTATGTAGTTGATTTGAGAGACTCATTTCATTTTTGGACTCACCAAACCACTTACAGTGTTTCAGGTACAAAATGACTGTTTCTCGCTGAGAAAATGCCAAAAAGCGGATTTCTGTCATAACATTGATTTACCTTCTGATTTTTTAAGGCAAGCTATTGAAAACTTTAGAAAATTGGAGAAAGGAGTCTATGTAGTTGATTTGAGAGACTCATTTCATTATTGGACTCACCAAACCACTTACAGTGTTTCAGGTACAAAATGACTGTTTCTCGCTGAGAAAATGCCAAAAAGCGGATTTCTGTCATAACATTGATTTACCTTCTGATTTTTCAAGGCAAGCTATTGAAAATGTTGGAAAATTGGAGAAAGGAGTCTATGTAGTTGATTTGAGAGACTCATTTCATTATTGGACTCACCAAACCACTTACAGTGTTTCAGGTACAAAATGACTGTTTCTCGCTGAGAAAATGCCAAAAAGCGGATTTCTGTCATAACATTGATTTACCTTCTGATTTTTCAAGGCAAGCTATTGAAAATGTCGGAAAATTGGAGAAAGGAGTCTATGTAGTTGATTTGAGAGACTCATTTCATTATTGGACTCACCAAACCACTTACAGTGTATCAGGTACAAAATGACTGTTTCTCGCTGAGAAAATGCCAAAAAGCGGATTTCTGTCATAACATTGATTTACCTTCTGATTTTTCAAGGCAAGCTATTGAAAATGTCGGAAAATTGGAGAAAGGAGTCTATGTAGTTGATTTGAGAGACTCATTTCATTATTGGACTCACCAAACCACTTACAGTGTTTCAGGTACAAAATGACTGTTTCTCGCTGAGAAAATGCCAAAAAGCGGATTTCTGTCATAACATTGATTTACCTTCTGATTTTTTAAGGCAAGCTATTGAAAACGTTAGAAAATTGGAGAAAGGAGTCTATGTAGTTGATTTGAGAGACTCATTTCATTATTGGACTCACCAAACCACTTACAGTGTTTCAGGTACAAAATGACTGTTTCTCGCTGAGAAAATGCCAAAAAGCGGATTTCTGTCATAACATTGATTTACCTTCTGATTTTTTAAGGCAAGCTATTGAAAACGTTAGAAAATTGGAGAAAGGTGTCTATGTAGTTGATTTGAGAGACTCATTTCATTATTGGACTCTCCAAACCACTTACAGTGTTTCAGGTACAAAATGACTGTTTCTCGCTGAGAAAATGCCAAAAAGCGGATTTCTGTCATAACATTGATTTACCTTCTTATTTTTTAAGGCAAGCTATTGAAAACGTTAGAAAATTGGAGAAAGGTGTCTATGTAGTTGATTTGAGAGACTCATTTCATTATTGGACTCACCAAACCACTTACAGTGTTTCAGGTACAAAATGACTGTTTCTCGCTGAGAAAATGCCAAAAAGCGGATTTCTGTCATAACATTGATTTACCTTCTGATTTTTCAAGGCAAGCTATTGAAAACGTCATAAAATTGGAGAAAGGAGTCTATGTAGTTGATTTGAGAGACTCATTTCATTATTGGACTCACCAAACCACTTACAGTGTTTCAGGTACAAAATGACTGTTTCTCGCTGAGAAAATGCCAAAAAGCGGATTTCTGTCATAACATTGATTTACCTTCTGATTTTTTAAGGCAAGCTATTGAAAACGTTAGAAAATTGGAGAAAGGAGTCTATGTAGTTGATTTGAGAGACTCATTTCATTATTGGACTCACCAAACCACTTACAGTGTTTCAGGTACAAAATGACTGTTTCTCGCTGAGAAAATGCCAAAAAGCGGATTTCTGTCATAACATTGATTTACCTTCTGATTTTTCAAGGCAAGCTATTGAAAATGTCGGACAATTGGAGAAAGGAGTCTATGTAGTTGATTTGAGAGACTCATTTCATTATTGGACTCACCAAACCACTTACAGTGTTTCAGGTACAAAATGACTGTTTCTCGCTGAGAAAATGCCAAAAAGCGGATTTCTGTCATAACATTGATTTACCTTCTGATTTTTTAAGGCAAGCTATTGAAAACGTTAGAAAATTGGAGAAAGGAGTCTATGTAGTTGATTTGAGAGACTCATTTCATTATTGGACTCACCAAACCACTTACAGTGTTTCAGGTACAAAATGACTGTTTCTCGCTGAGAAAATGCCAAAAAGCGGATTTCTGTCATAACATTGATTTACCTTCTGATTTTTTAAGGCAAGCTATTGAAAACGTTGGAAAATTGGAGAAAGGTGTCTATGTAGTTGATTTGAGGGACTCATTTCATTATTGGACTCACCAAACCACTTACAGTGTTTCAGGTACAAAATGACTGTTTCTCGCTGAGAAAATGCCAAAAAGCGGATTTCTGTCATAACATTGATTTACCTTCTGATTTTTCAAGGCAAGCTATTGAAAATGTCGGAAAATTGGAGAAAGGAGTCTATGTAGTTGATTTGAGAGACTCATTTCATTATTGGACTCACCAAACCACTTAGAGTGTTTCAGGTACAAAATGACTGTTTCTCGCTGAGAAAATGCCAAAAAGCGGATTTCTGTCATAACATTGATTTACCTTCTGATTTTTTAAGGCAAGCTATTGAAAACGTTAGAAAATTGGAGAAAGGTGTCTATGTAGTTGATTTGAGAGACTCATTTCATTATAGGACTCACCAAACCACTTACAGTGTTTCAGGTACAAAATGACTGTTTCTCGCTGAGAAAATGCCAAAAAGCGGATTTCTGTCATAACATTGATTTACCTTCTGATTTTTTAAGGCAAGCTATTGAAAACGTTAGAAAATTGGAGAAAGGTGTCTATGTAGTTGATTTGAGAGACTCATTTCATTATTGGACCCTCCAAACCGCTTACAGTGTTTCAGGTACAAAATGACTGTTTCTCGCTGAGAAAATGCCAAAAAGCGGATTTCTGTCATAACATTGATTTACCTTCTTATTTTTTAAGGCAAGCTATTGAAAACGTTAGAAAATTGGAGAAAGGTGTCTATGTAGTTGATTTGAGAGACTCATTTCATTATTGGACTCTCCAAACCGCTTACAGTGTTTCAGGTACAAAATGACTGTTTCTCGCTGAGAAAATGCCAAAAAGCGGATTTCTGTCATAACATTGATTTACCTTCTTATTTTTTAAGGCAAGCTATTGAAAACGTTAGAAAATTGGAGAAAGGTGTCTATGTAGTTGATTTGAGAGACTCATTTCATTATTGGACTCACCAAACCACTTACAGTGTTTCAGGTACAAAATGACTGTTTCTCGCTGAGAAAATGCCAAAAAGCGGATTTCTGTCATAACATTGATTTACCTTCTGATTTTTCAAGGCAAGCTATTGAAAACGTCATAAAATTGGAGAAAGGAGTCTATGTAGTTGATTTGAGAGACTCATTTCATTATTGGACTCACCAAACCACTTACAGTGTTTCAGGTACAAAATGACTGTTTCTCGCTGAGAAAATGCCAACAAGCGGATTTCTGTCATAACATTGATTTACCTTCTGATTTTTCAAGGCAAGCTATTGAAAATGTCGGAAAATTGGAGAAAGGAGTCTATGTAGTTGATTTGAGAGACTCATTTCATTATTGGACTCACCAAACCACTTACAGTGTTTCAGGTACAAAATGACTGTTTCTCGCTGAGAAAAGGCCCAAAAGCGGATTTCTGTCACAACATTGATTTACCTTCTGATTTTTTAAGGCAAGCTATTGAAAACGTTAGAAAATTGGAGAAAGGTGTCTATGTAGTTGATTTGAGAGACTCATTTCATTATTGGACTCACCAAACCACTTACAGTGTTTCAGGTACAAAATGACTGTTTCTCGCTGAGAAAATGCCAAAAAGCGGATTTCTGTCATAACATTGATTTACCTTCTGATTTTTTAAGGCAAGCTATTGAAAACGTTAGAAAATTGGAGAAAGGTGTCTATGTAGTTGATTTGCGAGACTCATTTCATTATTGGACTCTCCAAACCACTTACAGTGTTTCAGGTACAAAATGACTGTTTCTCGCTGAGAAAATGCCAAAAAGCGGATTTCTGTCATAACATTGATTTACCTTCTGATTTTTCAAGGCAAGCTATTGAAAACGTCATAAAATTGGAGAAAGGAGTCTATGTAGTTGATTTGAGAGACTCATTTCATTATTGGACTCACCAAACCACTTACAGTGTTTCAGGTACAAAATGACTGTTTCTCGCTGAGAAAATGCCAAAAAGCGGATTTCTGTCATAACATTGATTTACCTTCTGATTTTTTAAGGCAAGCTATTGAAAACGTTAGAAAATTGGAGAAAGGAGTCTATGTAGTTGATTTGAGTGACTCATTTCATTATTGGACTCACCAAACCACTTACAGTGTTTCAGGTACAAAATGACTGTTTCTCGCTGAGAAAATGCCAAAAAGCGGATTTCTGTCATAACATTGATTTACCTTCTGATTTTTCAAGGCAAGCTATTGAAAATGTCGGACAATTGGAGAAAGGAGTCTATGTAGTTGATTTGAGAGACTCATTTCATTATTGGACTCACCAAACCACTTACAGTGTTTCAGGTACAAAATGACTGTTTCTCGCTGAGAAAATGCCAAAAAGCGGATTTCTGTCATAACATTGATTTACCTTCTGATTTTTTAAGGCAAGCTATTGAAAACGTTAGAAAATTGGAGAAAGGAGTCTATGTAGTTGATTTGAGAGACTCATTTCATTATTGGACTCACCAAACCACTTACAGTGTTTCAGGTACAAAATGACTGTTTCTCGCTGAGAAAATGCCAAAAAGCGGATTTCTGTCATAACATTGATTTACCTTCTGATTTTTTAAGGCAAGCTATTGAAAACGTTGGAAAATTGGAGAAAGGTGTCTATGTAGTTGATTTGAGGGACTCATTTCATTATTGGACTCACCAAACCACTTACAGTGTTTCAGGTACAAAATGACTGTTTCTCGCTGAGAAAATGCCAAAAAGCGGATTTCTGTCATAACATTGATTTACCTTCTGATTTTTTAAGGCAAGCTATTGAAAACGTTAGAAAATTGGAGAAAGGAGTCTATGTAGTTGATTTGAGAGACTCATTTCATTATTGGACTCACCAAACCACTTACAGTGTTTCAGGTACAAAATGACTGTTTCTCGCTGAGAAAATGCCAAAAAGCGGATTTCTGTCATAACATTGATTTACCTTCTGATTTTTTAAGGCAAGCTATTGAAAACGTTGGAAAATTGGAGAAATGTGTCTATGTAGTTGATTTGAGGGACTCATTTCATTATTGGACTCACCAAACCACTTACAGTGTTTCAGGTACAAAATGACTGTTTCTCGCTGAGAAAATGCCAAAAAGCGGATTTCTGTCATAACATTGATTTACCTTCTGATTTTTCAAGGCAAGCTATTGAAAATGTCGGAAAATTGGAGAAAGGAGTCTATGTAGTTGATTTGAGAGACTCATTTCATTATTGGACTCACCAAACCACTTAGAGTGTTTCAGGTACAAAATTACTGTTTCTCGCTGAGAAAATGCCAAAAAGCGGATTTCTGTCATAACATTGATTTACCTTCTGATTTTTCAAGGCAAGATATTGAAAACGTCATAAAATTGGAGAAAGGAGTCTATGTAGTTGATTTGAGAGACTCATTTCATTATTGGACTCACCAAACCACTTACAGTGTTTCAGGTACAAAATGACTGTTTCTCGCTGAGAAAATGCCAAAAAGCGGATTTCTGTCATAACATTGATTTACCTTCTGATTTTTTAAGGCAAGCTATTGAAAACGTTAGAAAATGGGAGAAAGGAGTCTATGTAGTTGATTTGAGAGACTCATTTCATTATTGGACTCACCAAACCACTTACAGTGTTTCAGGTACAAAATGACTGTTTCTCGCTGAGAAAATGCCAAAAAGCGGATTTCTGTCATAACATTGATTTACCTTCTGATTTTTCAAGGCAAGCTATTGAAAATGTCGGAAAATTGGAGAAAGGAGTCTATGTAATTGATTTGAGAGACTCATTTCATTATTGGACTCACCAAACCACTTACAGTGTTTCAGGTACAAAATGACTGTTTCTCGCTGAGAAAATGCCAAAAAGCGGATTTCTGTCATAACATTGATTTACCTTCTGATTTTTTAAGGCAAGCTATTGAAAACGTTAGAAAATTGGAGAAAGGAGTCTATGTAGTTGATTTGAGAGACTCATTTCATTATTGGACTCACCAAACCACTTACAGTGTTTCAGGTACAAAATGACTGTTTCTCGCTGAGAAAATGCCAAAAAGCGGATTTCTGTAATAACATTGTTTCAAGTGTCTGAGAGAGCTTAGCAAGGGGCCTCGCATTGACCATTACTTCCTTAGAGGTAGGGCAAATCAGTCGAGTGAAGCCCAATGGCAGGATATTCACCACAGTCCACAGGGTATCAGAACCCCAGACGAAGCTCAATCAAGCACAGATCCATTTATGAACATCAGCCCAGAGCCCATCCAGCCACAGACAGCAGTAGAGCGGAGGCTGACTGGACGAAAACCTCAAATCTTGTGGCCTAAATCCTGTCAGAAAAAGGAGTGGGAAACCACAGACACAGACCTCGTCCACCTTTTAGAAGGTCTGAAAGGGGGTGTGGAGAAAAAACTGGACAATATCGGAGAGACCATTTATAGCTATGGAGCAGAGAGATTTGGTGTGAAACGTGAGAACTTGCAGACACAGAAGGAACCATCTGCTCATCTCAAGTCCAGGAGACAACAAGAGATTCAGAGACTCGTGAAAGAGAGGAGGTGCCTGAGGAAACAATGGAAGAAGGCCACGGAAGTGGAAAGGAAAGGCCTTGGGGCACTACAGGGCGACATCAAGC